>NC_044033.1:336153389-336223593 GCF_901765095.1 Microcaecilia unicolor | reverse complement strand
CTTTGCTAGTGAAGATTCCGATTGGAGGGGCTGCCGTGGACGTCACCCATCAGTGAGAACAATCAGTCTGCTGCCCTCGGAGAATACCTTCTACAGGTATGTAGCATTCGCTTTACAGAATCACACTCTCTCTTATTCTTCTAAGCTCTACTGAAAAATTCTTTGTCATAATTTTTTCTGGATGCTTCCGATGACATTTGAACTTCACTTCCTGGTTTAAATTTCTAATGCGCAGTTAGATTTTGGGTCTTGAATGTCCCTGCCCTTAAGTTGGCTAACGGTTCTCTTCTAAGTCACTCTAATTTCCCTTTTGCCCTCTGCCCCGATAACCTTTTTCCCTGATCTTCCTTTTCTTGTAATCCTATCCTTCACCCTTTCCTGCCTCCTGCTAGGTCATTTAAAACCCTGTCAGGCTTTTGTGTTCTCTGCTATCTTTGGGCTACATTTGCCCCCCCCCCCCCCTTCTCCTCTCCTTCTCTTCCTGTTTCAGTGAATATATATATGTCTGTCACTGCTTTCAATGTTTTCTACTGACAAATGCTCATTTCTTTGTTCTTCCTCTAAAACCCGGTGACTGCTGGTACTGCTCCTTCCTCCCTCGTACTGTAATTAATTTGTACTGTTAAGATGGCCCCACATTTGTTCTGATACAGTAATTCCGTTACTGCTGTACACAAGCATCCCTCAGTGCCGTGAGCCATTTCACCTCCTCCTCCGTTCTCTCTCACTGTGCTGCTTGCAAACTCTATTTCCGTATTTTAGGTATCAGCCACCGCCCTTCCCCATTTTGCTGCTGCTATCAAATGTACTACAACGTTAAAAGTTTGCTTTTGATTAAATAGGCATATGTTTTGGCATTCTTTCATGAACTCCTGTTTTGAATATACATCCCAGATAGGAGCTGCTAACAGCTTTTATGGAGTCTTGTGACTTTAGACTGGGTTTCCTGCTTTTAACTTTATCTACGGCTGCTTCCTGCTTACTTCTTTCCTGGTGCTGTTCTTTAAAATCGTTAGTTCTGACTGGCACTTTAGAGCTGCTTGAGAATTGGAAAATATTTTTACTATATTTTATGCAGCCACTGGTTAGATTTTTCTTGTTTCCTTTATAGGTATGACGTGTGTTTTTTCTGCCCATCATTTTACACTGTTACTTCAATCAAATTTTACACGCACAGCTTATTGCTTGTATTGGATTGCTTTAATGAAAGTGGAATTTCTTGGTGTTTACACAAGTCAGTCTGTTGAGGCTTAGTGCCAAGCCCCATGCTACTGTACGATAAGCATGTCCGGTATACATTTCCTGTTTCTCACACTGCTCGCTTATGGCGCACATTAAAATTCCTTTTATACTACCCTGTGTCCGATTTCCCTGCCCTTCATTTACAGGGAATGTTAGTAGTGCCTCAGCTGTTCTTTGCTTAGTAATTTATTTTAAATTTGAGGTATACATGAATCAAAGCATAACCATTTTCTGTGCATAAAGCTGTTTGTTTTTTTCATGTTTAATGTTTACCTTTTGGTTACAAGATTTAAGGGTATTTCCCCCCCCCCCCCCCCCCTTCTGTTTCCTGAATTTCTATGCTAGGTTTCACTTAGCTAACCTACTCCCTTGCCTTATACCTTCAACGAACTGTCATTTCCCTATCATCAAGCTGATCAATCCATAGACTGGGTTGTGTCCATCTACCAGCAGGTGGAGATAGAGAGCAATCTTTTGCCTCCCTATATGTGGTCATGTGCTACCGGAAATTCCTCAGTATGTTCTCTATCTCAGCAGGTGTGTGGTCACACAGCAGCAGCTCTGGCTAGGTCTCCAAGCCTAATTGTTTAGGTTTTGTTGAGTACCTGCGGTTGAGGGCTCTTCGTGAGCAAGTGCAAACCTGGTGGTGCCAGGTCCCTCCTTTTCTCCCCCCTCCCGCTGGCTCCGTTTAAAAAAAAAAAAAATTTTAAACGTTCAAAAAGGACGTCCATTTGCAGCTGCTCACTGGAACAAGTCGTCGCTGCTCAGAGCAAGAAGCAGGTAATTTTTACCTTTTACTAGCGGACAGGGGGTTCCCTGAACGGTCTCCACGTGGCTATGGCCGCGGACGGCAAGGCGCGAAAAGACGCTCCCCGGAACGCGTTCGCGCGCCTAGCAGGGAAGCGGGGGGATCGAAGGTGGAGTCGCCCTTTTTGGGCGCCCTTTCAGAACCGGGAGAGTTCACCAGTTTTTCCCCCGGCGCGGCGGCATTTCCCGCCTTAGGCGCCCATCCCCCACTGGCCGCCCTCCCGGTCGTGCCCGGCCACGCGGCTTGGTCGACTTCTTCTTGGGCCGCCCTCGAGATGGGAGACGTTAACAGCTTGGTCGCCCTTGAATCGGGCGACAGTAAGAAGTCGGCGAAATTAAAACGCCCTTCTTCCCGCGCGGCTCCTCGGAGTTTCGCACCGGATGCCATCTTGGACGCGCAACACGCCTCTCCCCCGCTACTGGGAGCGCAGATGGAGGGTGCCTCTAGGGCCGCGGCACAGGCTGCAGAAATGCACAGACTGGGGGGTTTCTCCCCTGAGTTCATTTTGCTGCTGCATCAGGCCTTTCTTATGCAGAACACTGCCCCTGCCCACCCCTCTGATCGGGGTGATGAGGCCTCTATGCTTAAGCGCCCACGGGTGGATCTTCCACCCTCGGGGGACTCGGTCTCCTCTGATGTGGATGATGGCAGCGTGTCTGAGTTCTCTCAGAGATCCTTAGCGGAATCGATGGAAGAGACTGATCCCCGCTCGGATGGAGCGGACGACCCCTCTGCAGCGCGGCTTTTTCGCTCAGAGGATTTGCCCAACCTGCTTGTGCAGGCCGTGAGCATTTTGAAGATTGCCTCTCCGGAGGAAGGCTCTCTCTCAGCCTCTACTGGCTCTGCCATTATGCTGGGAACGAAGCGCCCGCCTAGAACCTTCCACGTTCATGAAGCCATGCAGACCTTAATATCAGCGCAATGGGATGCCCCTGAGGCGAGACTGAAAGTAGCCAGGGCTATGTCCCGCCTGTTCCCCTTTCCTGAGGGGGAGCGGGAAGCCTTTGTCTGGCCCACGGTAGATTCCTTAATCACTGCCGTGACTAAGAAAACGGCGCTACTGGTGGAAGGTGGCACTGCCCTGAAGGACGCCCAAGACAGGAGAATGGAGGCGGCCTTAAAGTCGTCCTTTGAGGCGGCCGCTCTGAGTTTACAAGCCTCGGTTTGCAGCTCCTACGTGGCTAGGGCGTGCCTGACTGTCTTGCAGCGGGCTTCCCTCTCGGACCCTTCCTGGAGGGCGGAATGGCCGACCCTGGAGTCGGGTCTGGCCTACTTGGCAGACTTGCTGTATGATGTTTTGAGAGCCTTGGCCAAGGGCATGGCTCAGACAGTCTCTGCCTGGTGGTGGCTCTGGCTGAAGCACTGGTCTGCTGACCATGCCTCTAAATCTCGCCTAGCCAAGTTGCCTTTTAAAGGCAAGCTGCTCTTTGAGGACAAGCTGGACAAGATCGTGACGGAGCTCGGCACGTCCAAGGGCAAGAGGTTGCCGGAGGTCAGGACTCGGGCCGGCAGTGCCTGTTCTGGTTCCTCTAAGGGCCGATTCCAGGAGGCCCGTTGGTATCGCCCGGGCAAGTCGGCCTCCTCTGCCTCCACTTCCTTCAAGCGGAATTTCTCCCCCAAGCAGCATTCCTTTTGTAGGGACCGCCGTCCCAGAGGTTCGTCCTCCGGCGTGCCCCCAGGGTCGCGTACCCAATGACTGGGACCTGGTCCATGGCCCAGTGCAGATAGGAGGAAGGTTGTCCTAGTTTTTGGGCGAGTGGACCAGGGTAACTTCAGACGCTTGGGTTCTGGAAGTCATCAGAGACGGCTACAAGCTAGAGTTCTGCCAACCCCTAAGAGACGGGTTTGTAAACTCTCCTTGCAAGTCTCCAGTCAAAGCAGCTGCCGTGCAGCAGACTTTGAGCAACCTGATCCGCCTGGGCGCGGTGGTCCCGGTGCCAGTAGATCAGCTTGGCAAGGGGCGCTACTCCATTTCCTTTGTGGTGCCAAAGAAAGAAGGGTCTGCTCGGCCTATTCTCGACCTCAAGGGAGTGAATCAGGCCTTGAAAGTTCGGCACTTCTGGATGGAGACCCTCCGCTCCGTAATAGCTGCGGTGAAAAAGGGAGAATTCCTGGCCTCCCTGGACATCAAGGAAGCTTACCTACATATTCCCATCTGGCCGCCTCATCAGCGCTTTCTGCGCTTTGCAGTGCTGGGTCGACACTTCCAGTTCAGAGCCCTCCCGTTCGGATTGGCTACGGCTCTGCGGACCTTCTCCAAAGTAATGGTGGTCATCGCGGTCTTCCTCCGCAAGGAGGGAGTGCAAGTCCACCCCTATCTGGACGACTGGCTGATCCGAGCCCCTTCCTATGCGGAGTGCGGGAGAGCTACAGACAGGGTCATTGCTCTTCTGAGCTCCCTGGGATGGATCATCAACTGGGAGAAAAGCCAGCTGCGCCCGACTTAGTCCCTGGAGTATCTGGGAGTTCGATTCGACACCCAAGTGGGCAGAGTGTTCCTGCCAGACAACCCCAGGTGGGCCAGTTCCTAGCCTCCTCTACTCTTCGAGCTTGGGACTATGTGCAGCTGTTGGGCTCCATGACGGCCAAGATGGAGGTAGTGCCGTGGGCCAGGGCTCATATGAGACCACTACAGCACTCTCTTCTGCGGCGGTGGACTCCAGTCTCGGAGGATTACGCCGTATGCCTTCCTTTGGATCCAGCGGTGCGAAAGGCGCTGAGCTGGTGGCTGAGGCTAGGCAAGCTGTGTGCAGGAATGCCTCTTACGACCCCGGAGTGGGTTGTCGTCACGACGGACGCCTGCTTGACGGTCTGGGGAGCCCACTGCCTGGGACGGACAGCGCAGAGGCTCTGGTCTCCTGCAGAGACGAAATGGTCCATCAACCTCCTGGAGCTCCGAGCCGTTGGCGCTTCTAGAGTTTCTCCCGGTACTGGTGCTGCGGCCTGTACGGGTCCTGTCGGACAATGCCACGGCTGTGGCCTATGTCAATCGCCAGGGAGGCACCAGGAGCGCTCCTCTAGCCAAGGAGGCCATGAAGCTATGCCTGTGGGCGGAAGCGAATCTGGAACAGCTGTCGGCGGCCCATATTGCGGGAGTCATGAATGTCAAGGCAGACTTTCTCAGTCGCCATATCTTGGATCCCGGAGAGTGGCAACTGTCTGCTCGGGCGTTCTTGGACATCACGAAACGCTGGGGCCGGCCGAGCCTGGATCTGATGGCGTCCTCGGCCAATTGCCAAGTGCAGCGTTTTTTCAGCAGAGGACGGGACCCTCGATCTCTGGGAGTCGATGCTCTTCTACAGCAGTGGCCGACACGGGAGCTTCTCTACGTGTTCCCGCCCTGGCCCATGATGGGCAGGGTGCTAGGCCGGGTGGCAAAGCATCCGGGCCGGGTGATTCTGGTGGGTCCGGATTGGCCCAGACGTCCCTGGTATGCGGACTTAGTCAGACTCTCGGTGGACAGCCCTCTGCGGCTGCCAGCGGAACGGGGCCTCTTACATCAGGGTCCCGTGGTGATGGAGGATCCCTCCCCCTTTGGTCATACGGCCTGGCTCTTGAGCGGAAGCGGCTGAGGAAGAAGGGCTTCTCAGACAAGGTCATTGCCACTATGCTGAGAGCGAGGAAGCGCTCTATTTCCACCACTTATGCCAGGGTTTGGCGTACCTTTGCGTCGTGGTGCGAGGCAGGCTCTGTATCGCCCTTCACTGCTCCAATATCTTCAGTGTTGGCGTTCCTGCAAGAGGGACTGGAGAATGGCCTGTCACTCAGTTTGCTGAAAGTCCAGGTGGCGGCTCTAGCTTGCTTCAGGGGTCGTCTGAAGGGGGCTTCCCTGGCTTCACAGCCGGATGTGGTACGCTTTCTCAAAGGAGTTAATCACCTGCGCCCCCCTCTGCACTCGATAGTGCCTGCGTGGAATCTCAATCTGGTGCTACGGACCTTGCAGAAGCCACCCTTCGAGCCCTTGCCAAGGGCATCGCTGAAGGACCTGACATTGAAAGCAGTCTTCCTGGTGGCTATCACGTCAGCCAGAAGAGTTTCTGAGCTCCAGGCGCTCTCGTGTAGAGAACCGTACCTGCGATTCACGGAGGCAGGAGTATCGATTCGCCCAGTGCCTTCCTTCCTGCCCAAGATTGTTTCTCGATTCCATGTGAATCAGCAGCTTTACCTACCCTCCTTTCGTAGGGAGGACTACCCAGAGGAGTACCCTGCGCTCAAATACCTGGATGTTAGACGGGTCATCATCAGATACTTGGAAGTGACCAATGATTTCCGGAAGTCGGACCATCTGTTCGTGCTGTTCGCAGGCCCTCGTAAGGGTCTGCAGGCATCTAAGCCTACGGTGGCACGTTGGGTCAAGGAGACGATCGCGGCAGCTTATGTGGTGGCAGGGAAGATTCCGTCTATTCAGCTGAAGGCACACTCTACTAGAGCACAAGCAGCCTCGATGGCGGAGTCCAGATCTGTCCCCTTGGAAGAGATTTGCAGAGCGGCTACTTGGTCGTCGGCTCATACCTTCTCACGACATTACCGCTTGGATGTGGCTGCTCGGGCCGAGGCCCAGTTTGGGGCTTCAGTTTTGCGTTCAGGGATTTCCATGTCCCGCCCTGGGTGAGTACTGCTTCGGTACATCCCACCAGTCTATGGATTGATCAGCTTGATGATAGGGAAGGTAAAATTATGTATCATACCTGATAATTTTCTTTCCCTTAATCATAGCCGATCAATCCATAGCCCCGCCCAGATATCTGTATTGTTTGCGTTCTGGTTATATTTCAGGTTCAAGTTCAGTCTTCATTTCCTGTTCACGAGGACTTCGTGTTCAAGTTCTTCCAATTGAAGTCTCGTCAAGTTGAGACGATTTTGTGTTACAGTGAGCTGCTGTTTCCTCTCCCCCCCGTTTTGGCGGTGGCTGGATTGATTACCAAATTATGCCGGCGCTCCCTCCCGCTTCGTGCGGCTGTAGGGTAGCTTTGTATCCCTCCCGCTTCGGCAGTGTTAGGGTAAGCCAGCTCTTCCCGCGTTTGCGGTAGCAGGATAAGCCAGTTCCCCCCGCGTCGGCGGGTGTGGTTTCCCGCCCATCGCCCCGGCGGTGGTGCGCTGGAATATTTCCCCTCCCCCGCTTCGGCGGTGGTGAGCTGGGCAGAGTGTCCCTTTGTGGGTGTAATTCTCTGAGTCCTGCGGATGGAGCTTTGATATCGACATACTGAGGAATTTCCGGTAGCACATGACCACATATAGGGAGGCAAAAGATTGCTCTCTATCTCCACCTGCTGGTAGATGGACACAACCCAGTCTATGGATTGATCGGCTATGATTAAGGGAAAGAAAATTATCAGGTATGATACATAATTTTACTTTTACCACAAGCCTGCTTTCATGTTGTTTAAAGTTTCTTTTTTGTTATCTTCAGGAAACATAGGTTTTGGTATTTTGTGCTCTAGTTAAAATGGTGGTTTTGGTCTATAAATATATTACGGATGGTATAGTCCCCTTCACTCTACCCGTTTCTGTCACGATGCTGGTTTGATTTACAGTGACTGAAAACAGCTCTATTACTGTTGTAGTATAATCCTGCATGTATTATATTTATCTACTAAAAGAAATATATTTAATATAAACAGCCTTATCTTTTGATGGTATCTTGATGCGTTCGGCTGGCTTGCCTTCATACCGCTGTTGAACTTCCTGATTGCTGTTCCACCCACTCAACCCCCCCCCCCCCCCCTTGCTATACTAAACCTACTTCGTTGTAATTGTTATAGGTTTCTTTCCCGTGGCTCTGTCAAATTGATTATATATTGTGTTATTCATGCTTCTGCGTTAAGAATGATGAATTTGAAACTGCTTAAAGGACAAGTCCATAGACCGCTATTAAATGGACTTGGAAAAATTCCGCATTTTTAGGTATAACTTGTCTGGAATGTTTTTACGTTTGGGGAGCGTGCCAGGTGCCCTTGACCTGGATTGGCCACTGTCGGTGACAGGATGCTGGGCTAGATGGACCTTTGGTCTTTCCCAGTATGGCACTACTTATGTACTTATGTACTTATGTACAGTTTTTTTGGTGTTAGCTAAGATCCCTTTCCTATACGCCCCATTTAAGACACCAGCAGGCACTGGTGTGACTTTGTTTTTGTTACCACTTTTTTATTTTAAGGGTTGCTATCTCTCCGAGGCTTTTTCTCCACTTACCTTACTATTATTGTCTCCCAACCATACTCCCATTCATTCATATTTGAAATTTGTACCTGTCCCCATGGGCTTACGTATGTTTTACAGCACTATCTGCTTTCCTTTTCTACAGATGTATCCCTGCGCTAATTGCTTTCCCCGTGTGCAGCTTTACCCTACTGCCCTTACACATTGCTTACGAATTTACCACCATAGAACTTGGTTCTAGGTTTGTTCATAACACATTTGTACTCTAGCACATTGTTCTAGATCACCTTTTGATCTAGAGCATTGGTCTAGAACCAGGTTCTGGACTGCCTTTTATGATCTACACCTCTCGTTCCCTTTATCTTCCCCATTTTCTCGCCTCTCATTTCCTTTTTTTCCTGTAATATCTTTCTGTTATTAATTAATATTAGGGATAATTGGCTTGCTACCAGAGAAGAGAAAGGAAGAGGAAATAAACCCAGCACAAGTAGGGACACACAGCAAGGGAACACAAAGCAGGAAGAAAATGGGCTGCACAGAATTACCCCTCCTCCACAGCACAAGCTCACAAACACAGTTTGCTAACAGCTAAGGCAAGCACCCACAGAGCTAACGCCAAAGCAGAGTTACCTGGGCTCGCAGGTAACATAGTAACATAGTAGATGACGGCAGAAAAAGACCTGCATGGTCCATCTAGTCTGCCCAAGATAAACTCATATCTTGAATTTGTACCTGTCTTTTTCAGGGCACAGACCGTATAAGTCTGCCCAGCAGTATTTCCCGCCTCCCAACCACCAGTCCCGTCTCCCATCACCGGCTCTGGTACAGACCGTATAAGTCTGCCCTCCCCTATCCTAGCCTCCCAACCACCAACCCCTCTTCCCCCCACCTGCTCCGCCACCCAATTTCAGCTAAGCTTCTGAGGATCCATTCCTGCTGCACAGGATTCCTTTATGCATATCCCACGCATGTTTGAATTCCGTTACCGTTTTCATCTCCACCACCTCCCACGGGAGGGCATTCCAAGCATCCACCATCCTCTCCGTGAAAAAATACTTCCTGACATCTTTTTTGAGTCTGCCCCCCTTCAATCTCATTTCATGTCCTCTCGTTCTACCGCCTTCCCGTCTCCGGAAAAGATTTTTTTTGCGGATTAATACCTTTCAAGTATTTGAACGTCTGTATCATATCACCCCTGTTCCTCCTTTCCTCCAGGGTATACATGTTCAGGTCAGCAAGTCTTTGGTCATATGTCGTGGAACGCAAATCCCATACCATTCTCGTAGCTTTTCTTTGCACCGCTTCCATTTTTTTAACATCCTTCGCAAGGTACGGCCTCCAAAACTGAACACAATACTCCAGGTGGGGCCTCACCAACGACTTGTACAGGGGCATCAACACTTCCTTTCTTCTGCTGATCACACCTCTCTCTATGCAGCCTAGCAACCTTCTCGCTACGGCCACCTCCTTGTCACACTGTTTCGTCGCCTTCAGATCCTCGGATACTATCACCCCAAGATCCCTCTCCCCCTCAGTACCTATCAGACTCCTGGATACTGACGTCAGCACTGCAAACGTCAGCTACACCTCAAGCTGACCAATGGCAGGTAAGTCCTTCCCAGCTCACTAGCAGAGACGTTCCCACCCCTCCTGAGCCTGCTAGCAGAAACGTTCCCACCCCTCCTGAGCCTGCTAGCAGAAACATAACATCACCTCCCCCTCAAGGGCCTCCCCCTCCCTCGGCCTAGGGGTCTTGGCTTATGAGGATAGAGACTGTGGAACCGATTTACCAGCACCGGGGCATGTATATGACCAGCATCTTCCCAGGAAGTTTCTGCAGGACTGAAGCCCTTCCAAGCAATTAGGTACTGGAGTCGGCCCCTGACATGCCTGGCATTCAGAATCCTTTGGACCTCATATTCATCCTGAGAGCGAGAGATCACAGGGGAGGAGTGTAGTGGGCAAAGATCCTTTTCGAAGAACCACCGGTTTCAGCAGAGAAACACGAAATGAGTTATGCACCTGAAGAGTGGATGGCAGTTTCAGCTGGTAACACACTGGATTAATTCGCTGAAGAATAGGGTAAGGACCCACAAAGCGAGGCGCAAATCGGGTTGAAGGGGTTTTCAAGCGTAGATTGCGAGTGGACAACCAAACCAGATCGCTGGGCTGGAACTGGGGTCCCACTCTCCGGTGTTTGTCCGCTTGATGTTTCATGCGCGTCGAGGTCCTCTGAAGGGTTCTCCGGACATCCGCCCAAACAGCCTGGAAGGACGCAACTGCTGCGTTGGCGGCGGGAACATCAGTCTCAATCTTCACCGGCAGAGGTATCCGAGGAGTCTGTCCATAAACTACATAGAATGGAGACGTCCCAGTGGCAGAACTCTCCTTATAGTTGTGAGCAAATTCAGCCCAGGGGAGTAATTGACTCCAGTCATCCTGATGGTCAGAATCGTACAGTCTCAGGAACTGCTTCAGACATTGGTTGATGCGCTCAGTCTGACCGTTAGATTGAGGATGGTAACCAGATGAAAAATTCAGTTTTACTCCTAGAGCTAGATTCAGCGCTCGCCAAAATTTGGCCACAAATTGTACTCCATGATCAGATGTGATGGATTCCGGTAGGCCGTGCAGCCGAAAAATGCACTGAATGAAATACTGAGCCAGTTTCACAGCCGAGGGCAGTCCAGACAAAGGCACAAAGTGAGACATCTTAGAAATACGGTCCACCTCCACCCAAATGGTGGTATGCCCCTCTGACTCAGGGAGATCCGTGATGAAATCCATGGCGATATGAGTCCACGACCTCTCGGGAATCAGTAATGGCATGAGAAGCCCCTGGGGTTTCCATTGATCCGCTTTATGTTGGGCACATTCTGGACAGCCGCCACAAATTCCTGCACGTCATGGTCCAGCGTAGGCCACCAATATTTCTGCGCAGAAACATAACAACCTCTTTGTGAAAAGGCAGTGACACCTTGTGCCCCTCCCTCATACGATTTGGCACTTGCTGCTAGTCCTGCCAAGCTGCTACCTTGTGCAGTGGGATACACCCCGATACCCCCTGGCTACTGTGACAAGCCTACTGAGGACTCCCAGGTTAAGACTAAAACACCCCCCTCTTCTCAGCCTTCCGCGCCTCAGTCTCCCATGGTGTTTAATGCTCCCACCTCGGTGCACATTTCTAGTACGGTGGACATATGTCCACTTCTCACCAAACCTGAGCCTGGCGATCCCCCTGCCTGGGATCCAAATACATCCCCCCTTTATTCAGGCCCCGCTGCCCCATCTGCGGGCCCCCAGGCGGTGGCACCTAATCCGCCAATTGCCTCCTCAGCTACGGCTCCCCCTGTACCCCCCATCCAACCTCCACACGGGACCGATAGCAATCCAGTGGGGTACAATATCCCACCACGGCCACCAATCCTCCCATTGACCATACACCTCCTCCAGGTGGTCCTTATTGGAACTCTGGGACAGTTCGACCTGGAATGCCACCACCTGCAGGTACAAGTTATCCAGCAGGATCCAATGTTCCTGTGCTAGGGTCACCTCAACCCTCTTGTGGGTCTACTCAGGTAATGTCCGTTTCCTTGCCCCACATTTACCAGCCCTCTTGGGGAAATGCATTTACCGTTCCCCCTCCCGTTGTGGAGCATTATTGCTGTGCCATCGTTGGCCTTCGCGCCCCTGCGCCTGATTCACCCTCCGTGTTGAATCCCACCTCCATTCTCAACCCCTACTCCAGCGTCATACAGTCTGATGTCGCTACGCAGACTGCCATGTGTGGAGGCCTTGCCTCTAAATCCAACACAACCACGCAAACTGCTACTGACACATATGCATGGGTCTCCACCCAGACGTCCCCCACCCCACAGGTTCAGAATGCTTCTGCACAAACTAGCAACTTCCCCCTATACCTCTGCAGTATCCCACTGTAGGTATTCCCGGTATGAATTTTACCTTCCCGCAACTGCATCAGACGGGCTTCATACCACCTTCGTATGACCCTGCCGCTCACGCCAGAGCTGTTTGTCAGGAGCTGCAGAACAGAGGATATCTCAAATTCCCTGCTGCACCTGTGAGCCCAGTTAAACCCACTACTGTCCCTCCGACTCAGGACTCCTTTGCATGGGACAACATGGGTGCATGTCCCAAGATAAGGAGCAAGGAGCCATCTCGCCTGCTGCCTTCTACATTGTCCTCTGAGGAAGATTCTGGAGAGTTCGACCTCCTTAAACTTTCCCAGGACCTACTACAGCCAGCTAAGCTTAGTCTACCTTTAAGGAATAGACAACTCACTTATGAAGAGCCCTCCCCGGCCTTACAATTTGCCTCCATTGCTAATTGTGGACCCATTCCTCCCTTAGCGGACGATACTTCTCGTTTGACACTCCCTGCTGACTCCCTGAAAAAGGTACAACACCTACCTAGCCCGCCAGACGCAGGGCCCCCTGTGTCTGACCTTTCTCACCCATTGCCGTGACATTGGCAGATATTGGAGACGAGCTTGCACTCATTTCCCAACAGCTTACCACTCTACGTAAGTCTTTCCAGGTGAACTCTAGCTCCAGACCAGACACCGGTTCCTTGCTCCCCCATTTCTGACGCTGTTGCCATCGGCGGCGCTACTTCTTCCACCCTCCCTCCACCTCTTCCCTTACAGCCGCTGCCGCCACAGGGCCGCATTGCTGATAACACCAGACATAGAAATCTTAAAGGTTATCTTGTGTCTGTTGATGCCGAGCGGTGCCTCGCTGTTGTCACCCCTGCACCACAAGGCCCTAACTCACCGTCCACACCTGCCCAATATGTGGCTTATCAGGAAAACTTCTGGTTTTATGTGCAGCCGTGGATTGATGATCTTGCGGGCTGGTCAGAGACCCTTCAGCCTTAGTCCGCCTTATACCCACGAGAGGGCTTCCTAAAATCAGACAAGCTTCAATTGGTCCATGACCTAATCTATGACCACCCTGACCCCCAATGGGACCAGAAGACTGTACTCTACTTAATTCAAGGTCTCCAGGTATGGAAGAAATATGAGAATCAATTCCCTCCCCCTATTGTGGTGCCCCCAATCACGGCTTCTTCTGCAGTGAACCTTATGCCATTACTAAATAGGATGTCTGCGGGAGTCCCTCATACTGAGTATACTCCGCTGTCTGCTACTGAGTTGAATGGCCTGGTACTTCAACTCCCTGACATTGCAAAGGGCGGCAACCGATGGTTGCACAAACTACAAGAGATCACGTTGGGCACTACCCTATCTGTTGGGGACATGAAAGCCCTATTGGGTAGGACAGCGCACGCAAGCATTACTGATTTATTTACTCAAGCTGGTTATGCCAAGTTTGTGACTGACAGCCAGTATGATGGTAATCCCTTAACCGAGATTGAAACCAAACTGTTTCAGGAAATACGTACTTCATTTCCGGCCCAGAAGGACTTTTCTGTCATCACCTCTCAAAGATGGGAATCAGGTTCAGAACCTGTCGAGACCTATTTAAGTAGAATGCAGCAGCTCTTTCGAGAAGAGACGGAAGAGAAGTTTGATTCTGATAACGCTCTTCTGGTATTCTACCATTTACTTAAAGAGACCCTGCCCTCCGAAGTCAGGAAAAACTTGGATAACACCGTAGGTCTCCAGCATAAGAAATGGCCTGAGATCCGAGATCATGTCCTTCACCATTGTAGAAGGCTCCTTAAGAATCAGCAGAACGAGGTCCGTCAGGATCAGGCCACAAATAGGCATCTTGCAATGTTGCAGATTGCTGATATTAAATCTAAAAATTCCTCTCCATCTCCTGCATTTCCGTCTAGTCCTTCCACCTCAAATTCCAGCACCCCACTCCTGAGTCCTACTCAGACTCGCGGGACTCCTCTAGTTCCCCTGATTCCAGGTCCCCTGAGGTTCCAAATCCATGGAGGGAGCTGTACAAGGATAAAAAGTTCATCTCTTTGTTAGACCAACTTACTTCCCCTGCCACCGTTATGTACGGAGATCGTCGCTATGACAATAATGCCAGAAACCAAGGTCCAAGGCCTTACAGCTCAGATCGTAACAGTAACTACCCCGATTCCCGGGGACACCAACCTCAATCTCAAAGGGGTCCTCCAAAAGGTCCGTCCGACAATAACAGGCGACCTCGGGACTATCTCTCCCAGCCTAGTCCCAATCGCCGTGCCAATGTAGAATGCTACCGTTGCTATAATTACGGCCATTTTGCATCAGAATGCCCTTAGCCGCCTTTTCCCCGAGTGGAGCAGCGTCAACCTCCCCCAGACCGTCCATCCTTCCCCCTTTGGAACCCTGACCAACGCCGTCCGCAGTGACTAGGCGTGGTCCACACCAAGGTAGGCCTAGATGATCCCATGATCACCTTGCTCATTTGCGACGTCCCTGTCCCGTTTTTAATTGATACGGGCGCTTCCCGCTCGGTACTGGCCCATGTCCCACATAAATTGCAAAAGAATCTAAAGATGTTTTCAGAAAATATTAACACCACAGGCTTCGATGGGGTCCCAACGGACACCCCGTTATTAGAGCCATTACCTATTAGGTATGCTGATCAACAGCTTTCAGCCCCATGATTGTACGCACCTCTATGTCCTGTGAATTTACTGGGCAGAGATCTGCTGACACTGTTTTATTTTGAGATTCATTTTGATTCATCCAGCCCCAATGAAAGCACCTCACTAATGATGGCTGTCACTTCTATGGTTGACAAACAAATAAATGACGCCTTAAATGACTTACCAAGTTTCCTTTGGGCCACACCTGATTCACCCTCTGGTGAGGTGATTGGCCGTTCCCATCACATTCAACTTTTGCCCAAAAGTAAAGGCCCCAAGATTGGCCAATATCCACTGAAACCTGAAGTCATTGCTGGAGCACAAGAACATATAAACTCACAGCTGCAGCAAGGCATTATAGAAAAATGCCACTCCCCATTTAACACCTCACTGTTCCCCGTCAAAAAGGAGGAGGTCAGGAGCTGGCGGATAGTTCAAGATCTGCGCGCGTTAAACGATATAACGCTTCTTATCTTTCCCAACGTTGAAAATCCGACCACACTTCTCAACAGCATTACTCTGCAGAAGTGTCATTCCACTATTGATTTGTCCAATGCCTTCTTTTCTATCAAGCTGGACCCTGAAAGCTGCCCTCTGACGGCTTTCCAGTTCGATAACACCACATATCAGTGGACCCGCCTCCCTCAGGGCTTCACTGACAGCCCCACCATATTTTCCCAAACCCTCGCTGAACACATAGGCAAATTTAAACAGGACAGATACGTTTTACCTCCTCATACATTCATTGTTCAATATGTAGATGACATGCTCATCACATGTCCGGACTTTGATACCTGTGTCAAGGTCACTTGTGATTTTCTCGGTTTCTTGGCCACCAAGGGTTACAAAGTTAATCGAAAAAAATTAAAAGTTGCACAGACTCATGTTACCTTTCTTGGCCACCAGATTGGCCCCTGCGAAAAGGACCTTGGTCCTGATACATTACAGCACGTCTCATCTTTGCGCATGCCCACCACGGTCTCTGATCTCAGAGCTGTATTGGGTATGTTAAATTTCTGCCGTCTTTGGATACCGGATTACTCGGCCAGAACTAAACCATTCTACACTAAGCTAAAGGGGAAACAAAAAGTTAAACATGATTTCTTGCACTTTACCACTCAGGAAACTAAAGATCTTATGTCCTTGGTGAAGGACGTAATACTTTCATCGCCATTAGCAACGATCGATGTGTCCCAAGAAGTGCACTTATGGGTTGTGCACACTGAAGACACATGGTCTTGCTTAATCACACATCAACATGAGGATCTAGTATGTAGTTATCTTTCTGGTACCTTTTCACCGGAAAGAAGGTGGAAAAAGCTTTTGCCACCTGTGAGAAGGGTCTAGTGGCTGCCAGTACAGCCGTCACCAAGCTTTATCATTACATTCCTCACCTTCCGGTCATTCTCCACACTTCCCATGATGTTAAATACTTGTTGGATAAACAGATCAGTCATATGACTGTTTGTTTCCCGATTGCAAAAGTATCAAGTTCTTTTGTTCAGTGTGGTGCACTCCATCCATCCCTTAACATTAACTGACCTTCAATGCCTGGATCCACTGCTCACCATTACACAGACGGCTCAGAATGCCATCTTCCCCCACCAGTGCACTACCCAATTATCCGTGCCCGATTCCCTCCATATTCACTCCGAAATTTTGCAGGGTGGCGAGACTTGGTTTACAGACGACTCATACCAACATGGAGTTGCTGGTTTTGCGGCTCTCCGATATACACCGGAAGAAGATATACTTGACCCGGTACAATTCAGACTCCCTGAGACATTTACTGGCCAAACTGCAGAACTCGCTGCTGTTCTGTATGTCTTACTGTAGCCCCCCCAGCTGAAAATACCAAGGCTCTCAAAGTGGGAGACTTGGTCCACCGCAAATATTATACACACAAGAGTTGGCGCGATCCCATCTATGTGGGGCCCTTCAAAGTTGAGGCCGTTTCAGCCACAGCAGCAAAACTTGAGGACCACTCGTCCTGGGTCCATCTGAAAGATATACGGGTTTACCCGGATACTGAATCAGGCCTCCTTGATGTTGCCAGCCCAGCAGCCCTCAGAGAGATCAACCCCACCACAGACCCCACCTCCACCTCCACTGAGCCCAAGACCACCTACACCGATTCCAGGTCACCGTGAGAACCCTGGCCTTCCAGACCTACCGCTGATAGACCTCTCCGACCCGCAGGCCCTTCCTTTTTTTTTTGTAATCTTTGTAAAGTTTTTAACAGAAAAACTCATACATATTATTTGCAACATTTTGATAACCTCTATGCAATGAGTGCGTAGCAATTAACAAAGATTTCCCTCCCCCCCTAAAGATCAGATCCCCAAGTCCCACAGAGGGTCGGTGAGTTCAAGTACCTGGGCAACTCTTTCATAGAATCGGAACAATCAGTTTAGGTGCATCCAGATCTATCCCTCCCTGGTGTCGCCACAGTCTATAGCGCTCCCAATTGGTTGAACTCTGTTATCTGTCCTGAGCGCATGGCTGTCATTTTAGACATTTGATAGAGATAATCCATCTTGTGTATCACTTTTATTATTGGTGGTGCCAATGGGCTTTTCCATGCGGTCGCCAATGTAATTTTTCCCGCTACCAACCATGTTGATGTTAGCTTGTGATCTGACACTCGAACTTTCGGTGGTTGAAGGTGCAGCAAACAAACCTCTGGTTTAGCGGGATACCGTACCCCAGTCACTTGTGCAAATTGATCTAGCAATTCCGACCAATAGGTCTGAATCTTTGGACAGGACCACCATATATGGAGCATGTCTCCCACCTCTGTGCATCCCCTCCAACAGCGATCTGACCCCTGCCCATACATTTTTACCAGTCTCTTGGGTGTATAATACCATTGATATAATATTTTATAACCATTCTCAATCATAGAACTAGAGATAGAGAACCGTAACATGTGTTCTAATGCTTTTTCCCATTGTGTATATTCTATCGTTATTTGTAGGTCCCTCTCCCAGCGCTGAAGATAGTGTAATATGGGTCTTTGATCATCAAGTAAGGCCCTATAGATTCGAGAGACACATCCCCTGTGGCCCCCTGTTTTCATTGCTTTTTCTATATCTGTCTTCTCTAAGGATAACTCTGTTTTAGCTCTCCTGCTAATATAATCTCTAATGCGATTATAATGGAATAGGTGGTGTGAGGGTAGATCATAGTCATCCTGCAGCTCTGTAAATGATATCATTTGACCCTCTTCCCACAATTGACCCAAGGTGCCTAGCCCCCTCTTCTCCCAATGACTGTATAGTGGGTTATCTATCCCCAACGGACACCGGGGGCCGTTTTTACTGCCATCTGTTGAAAATATGTTCTCTTGGGGAAATGACTCTTCCGTATAGTCAACCACGTCTGAAGGGGATATTGCACTGCTATTGGGGCTTTCTTAATATAAGCCTGGGCTTGGCCTCTAGGCATCCATAATATAGAGCGTAGGTCCTGCTGACCCAGCCAGTGTTGCTCCATCTGAAGCCAAGGTTTGGCACTACCAGCGCCCCACTCCGCCAGCACGCACAACTGCGCCGCTTGGTGGTACAGGTGAAAATTTCGAACCCCCATACCCCCCTGTTGTTTTGATTGATACAAAATAGCTGCCCGTACTCGCGGCGGCTTGTGTTGCCATATATAGGCGAATACTTTTCGGTTAAGATGGTGAAAAAACCCAGTAGGTACCGGCAGTGGCAAAGCCAGAAATAAATATAGAAGCTTAGGCAAGATCATCATTTTGATGGCTGCCACCCGGCCCATCCAGGACAACTCCAGCCCATCCCACCTATCCAATTCTTGAAAAAGCTCCTTCAATTTCGGAGGAAAATTAGCTTGATGAATACCCTCCAAGGTAGGTGTTAACTGAATACTTAGGTATCTGAGGGACTTGGCAACCCACTTCACCGGGAACTGGCTTTGGAGAGAAATCTTCTCCATTGGTTGTATCCCCAGGCCCAATGCCTCTGATTTACCCATATTTACCTTGAACCCAGATATCCTGCCATATTGGCTCAAGCAACTCATTACCTGAGGTAGGGATTCACTCGGATTAGTCAATGTCAAGAGAATATCATCCGCAAACAGCATAACTTTGTGCGCCGTTCGTCCCACTGTTAAGCCATGTATGTGTGGATGTTGGCTTAGAATTGGGCCTGTGGTTTATTCGTAAACCCATCGGGGCCTGGAGCTTTCCCGTTTGGCAGGTCTCTGATAGCCCACAGTACCTCTTCCGGCGTAACGGGCGCTGATACCATCTCCCTATCAGCTTGCGATATTGTGGGAAGTGCTACCTGTCTAAGATATTCCCGGGATTCCTGAGAGCGACCTCCTCGGTTTGATATAGCGTTTTATAAAAGTTAGTAAAGACCGTCTTAATGTTCTCACGGGTATTGCATAAATTCCCCTCAGTATCTCGAACAGCCGCAATGTGGGCACCGGTGGACCATTTTTTCAGTTTGTGTGCCAACAGCCTAGAGGTACGATTCCCGAACTCAAAGTGAGCCTGCCTCACCCGTTGTAGATGCTCTGCTATCTCAGCCATTTGGAGTTCCCGAAGCTCCATCTGGAGGGCGTGCATGCGGTGTTGAATGTCTTTAGTGCCCCTCTGTTGAGTGGTGTGTTCAGTGATTGTTGCCAGTTCTGTATGTATTTGTTGGGTTCGTGCTCTAGTCTGTTTCTCAAGATGTACCTGTAGGGCTATGACTTTACCCCTAATCACTGCCTTACACCCTTCCCACAGTGTTCCCGATGACACCTCTCCATTGTCATTAATGTCAATATATTCTTTAATGTCTTTTTCCAGACTGGCGACTATTAGCGGATCAGCTAGTAATTTATCATTAAATCGCCACTGCGGTGGTTCCGTGCCCCTTATTTTTAGTGTTAGTTCCAACATCACTGGAGCATGATCTGACCATGTCCTCGGGTGAATTCGGATTTGCGTTATGCAATCTATTATAATCAGTGGTCCCATCCAGAGGTCTATACGGGACTGAGAGTTATGGACCGCAGAATGAAATGTGTATTCTCTGGCCTGTGGATGTTTATGCCTCCATATATCTATTAATTGCCACTGGCGCATGAATGTGCAGAGTTGGGCCCGATCAGCCTGCGAATAGTGAATGCCTTTTGTGGTATTGTCTAGTGTTGGCTGTAAGGTCAAATTAAAGTCTCCACCAAGTAACAATGTGCCCTCAATATATTTGGATAGGAGCGCTGACAGTGCCAAATAAAAAGCACCCTGTTGATCATTAGGAGCATAAATGTTTAAGAGCGACAGGATTTCCCCCTCCACCGCCACCACTAGCAACAGATATCGACCCCCTTTATCTCTCACTATTCGCCGCACCTGCCAGGGATAGTGTGGTGACAGCACTATCAGAACTCTGTTCTTTTTTTTTTTTCTAAGGAAGTGGATGCAAAGAAAATCTGTTGACCCTTTTTAGTGTGACACAATCTTTCTGCTGCAGGGGTTAAATGTGTCTCTCGAATATAGGCTATATCCGCCTTTAAACGTTGAATCTCCCAAAACATAAGTTGTCGCTTTCCCGGAGAGTTAAGCCCCTTTACATTAAGGGTCATGCACTTTACATTACTTATCATCTCTGTGTTACTGTTCCCCTCCACCCACCACTCTGCCCATATCTATGTTCATAATCTGTGAGTAGTTGTCTCTCTCCGACCCTCAGTTGTTGCACATTTTGAACCATTTGTCCCCAACTATTAACTCCCCTGCCCTCCCTACCCTTCATAAGACACCCCTGTAACAGCCCATGGGCTGTCCAAGAGTAAAGTGACCCCCACCCACGCATATTATCACGTAATATCTTAGTCCCCACACAGCTTAGTGACCGAATGATAATACTATCACATAGTGTTTATCCAAAACATATATCTATATTAACATGCTAACTATTATAGAAAGTATACCAGTTCATGTACCATACATCCGCTTGATGTTCGCATTTGAGTCTTATATGGTCCATTGTTATTTATTTCTTGGCTCTGTCCTCCATTCTCTTCAGCTGTGCATCCGAGTGCTGGCGTTGGAGTCGACCCTTCCCTGTAGTGACTCTTTGCCAGCGAGGCTTGTCTCCTGATGTTGAAATACGTTTCTGTGTTGTGTTGATATCTTCATTTGGTCGTTCATCTGGAAAAATCTCTGCTACTTCTGCGATATCTCGTACCTGGTGTTGTTTCCCATCTTTATAAAATCTCAGCACAAATGGATGACCCCATCTGTATTTAATGCCTTTATCAGTCAAGAATCTCGTAAAGGGTCTGAGCTCTGCTCGTCTTTTCAATGTAGCTGCAGCTAGATCCTGATATCCTGGGGTGGATCGCGAGGCTTGCATGATCTGTTCTTTAAGCTTAAAGTCACCAAAACAAGCAATAATGTCTTTAGGGCGGTTTGATTTAGCACTGTCCAGGGCCCTATGCGCTCATACCAGTTGTATTTCTGCAGGTTCTTTAGTGATTTGCAGCTCCTGTAGCAGACCGCTAGCAATTTTTTGCACGGTTATCTTGCAGTCTGCATAATGTGGTGTGTCCGGGAGGCCGCGGAACCGCACATTACATTGGCGGCTCCGATTTTCAAGATCTTCGATTTTATCCCACACCTGTTGGGTTTCTCGTCTAGCCTCCCGAAACTGCGCATCCAGACTTTGGAGCGATTCCACTTGTTCGTCTAAACGATCTTCCGTTTCTGCTACTCGGATCCCCAGCGCGCCAATTTCTCACAGTTCCGCCCCCAGTGCTGTAAGGTCTGCACGCACTGCCGTGATTATTTCTGTTTTTATTTCCTGGAGCCATCCGCGGGGTTCTTGCATGCGGTCCTCCTCTTGCAATTGTCCCTCACCCATCACAAATAATGGTGGGGAAAGCTGCGCTGGGCTCCCTGTTGGGGAATCAGATGGGCGGTGTTCGGGGTCTATCGCGCTCATGGTCACAGCTGGGCCCCGATACGCGAAGGCTTGTAAGTTGGGTGTCGGAGTCCGCGAACTCTTCATAGATGTTACGTCTGTGGCCGTGACCACCCTCAGACTTACCCTGTTTCTGGGAGTCAGTGGCTGTGCTGGCTTCTGCTTGTCTCTGTGTCTGTCTCTGTCTTAGTTTCTCTCTGGCTCTGTGTGCTGATTGCCCTACTGAACCTCACCTGTGTGGGCTATGCCTTTTCCAAGATGGCTGCCGCCGACTCCTCTATGCCAGTATCCAAGATGGCTCCCGCTGGGCTGACTTCTCTGTGTGTCAAGCCTCTGTTTGGATGCAAGGTGATTGCTGCAGCTGTGCCTCTGGTGTGGAAGGGCTTTATTAATCACTTAGAGACTACAGCCCTGGCCTTTGCATTTCATCTAGGGCCCTGGTGTATAGAGTGCTCTGTACACTGTTTCAGTGTTTGCTCTGTGTGAGTTTCTATGTTTGACTAGATAGCTTAGGCACCGTGTGGCTTGTTAGCCTGTGTATAGCTTTGCTAGTTCTCTGTGTTTGTTCCTAGTGTTAGACTAGCCAGCTTAGGCACCGTGTGGCTTGTTAGCTTGTGTATAGCTTTGCTAGTGCTCTGTGTTTGTTTAGACTAGCCAGCTTAGGCACCGTGTGGCTTGTTAGCTTGTGTATAGCTTTGCTAGTGCTCTGTGTTTGTTTCCAGTGCATGACTTGTTAGCTTGGGCACAGCTTTGTTGTTAGCTGGTGTATAGCTTTCAGGTCTCCTGAGTGTGCTCTGTGTATGTTTCTTGTGTATGACTGGTTTGCTTGGGTATAGCGTTTCTATTAGCCTAGGTACAGTTTACTAGTCATTGTGTTTAAACCTGCCGACTGCCAGAACCCGGACAGTCCCTGCCTGTCGGCCTTGCCTGCGCCTAGGGGCCAGGGGGCACTCCTGGATCTTCATTCCTGCTGTTCCTGCTTGCAAGTTCCAGTTCCGGGTTTTCCTGTAAGTCCTACCGGCTGCCAGAACCTGAGGGCTGAACCCTCGGGGAAAGGTGGTCAAGCGTAGGTGAAGCCTAGGTCCAGTGTGTTCCAGTCCAGCGGGTTTCACTCCTGTATGTTCCAGTCCTGTGGGGCCCTCCAGTGTGTTCCAGTCCAGCGGGCTCCACTCCAGTGCGCACCCGTCCGGTGCGTTCCAGTTCCGTGTATTCCGGTGTAGAACTCCAGTCCGGGGTTCCGGTCCAGTTTTGTCTCATCTCTACCTTGGAGGTGATCTTGCCTGCCACTGCCGCTCCACGGTAGTGGCCCATGGGCTCACGAACCCAGTGCTCCCGGGGAAGAAGCCTGACAGTATGCCAAGGTCCTCGAGCACGCGACAATAGATCTGCAACCGCAAGTTTCAGACGCTGTTTCCAGCCGTTTTGAGATCATGGTGCTGTTATTTGTGCGTGGGGAGTTGCTTGTTTGCTAAGGGCTTGTCGGAGCTCGTGGCTCAGGCAGCCATCTCGGGTGGTGACGTCACTTTCTCTCTCCCCGCAGGCCCTTCCTGATTCCTCTGAACAGGCGACTGCCAAGACACCAGAGTCACCACCACCACTTTCACCCCAAGCTGCTGCGGCCCCTCGAGAGTGGTTTCCTACACCTACACAATTCCTTAACCTGCCGTATGCTGATCTGCGTGGCCGTATTGTACGAATATGGACAGTAATTGGAGAATTGGTTGATCCTGAGTCTGCTGATTTCTTCACTCTGCAGAATCTTCACCTCGAAATTACCGATTTGCTTGATATTTTGCATCTATATTTCCCCTGACGAGATCAGCTAGATGCAACAAAATCCTAAGCCAGAAGAAATTCCCTTGCAGAAGGTCAAAAGCATAACGCCGCCCCTTGTTTTCATTCAAAGGGAACCTACGGTGACAGACCTGACAGCCCTTGAAAACATCAAGGAACCAGACTCAGGTAGAACTGAACTATACCCAGTTGACCAGTGTAACTCCGAGCAACTGTCAGAGACCATAACCCAGTGGTCAAACGACGTTGAAGATACCGACGACGGAAGCATCACATCCGAGGAGGTCGCCGTGGTACACCAGTACACTCTTTTCTTTTGCTTCCCATCAGCTCGGCTGTTCATTATTGGACTTGTGTGTCTTGTTGTACTGTGCCTGGGTATAGCCTTATTTTTAACTGCACTGTTTGGTATCACTCTAGCGGGAGTCAGAAGTCCTACGGTGAATAATCACACAGTTAGTACCTTTCCAACTGGCAATTTTACCTTATCTGTTGGAAACACTACCGTTACAGGAAGCACCCCTGCAACATCCACAGGATCTGAAGTATACCCTACACCTGCTGCACAAAGCAGTACACCAGAAAGTACACCTCCTCGTAAGTTAACAGGTCTTAGCACCACCTCAACCAGCAACCCCACTTTAACAGAAACACATACTGAGACTGAATTTCCTGCTGGTAATTTTTCATTGCCAGTTGAAAATTCTGAGACTAATTCTACCCCTACTGACGGTCGTACTTTGCATCTTACAGAGCCTCCCCATATTAGTAGCAGCTCAGGTACTACTGTCCCCACTCCTGGAAATATTACCTTGTTTAAGCTTCTGGCCACCCCTCCTAACCACTTTAGGGTGCCTGATAGTGACCCTAGTCCTTTCACAAACTTTACCCTGACCACCCAGTATCCAGAAGTACAAACTACCACTCCACGCAGATACTTATCCCCCCAGCGACCACCTCGCTGATTGATCAACATTAATGGTCAAGTCAGTAAGGTATCCCATCCAACCAGCCCTGTGGGACGACTTAGTTGAACTTACCCTTTCCGTCCTTTGCTTACCCTCTCAATAATTTTTGCTTTCATTTGGTTCCTATATTTTCACCAAAAGCTCCTAATAGGTATTACAGACCCAAGCACTTAGCCTTCCAAAGTTCCATAGGTTTCTATGGAACTGGAAGGCTAAGTGCTTTGAAAATATGCCTCTATATGAGCCTACCTAGCCTTGAACATAGTATTTTTGAGTTCTGGGATCCCGCGCCCGAAGACAATTCCGCCTGGGAAACTACAGATAGGTACCTTATTCTGTGTCAACTGTTACTCGAAACCTCAGGCACTGGTCCACAGAGAATTGTGGAAGAAATTTTTCCCATATTCCAAGGATATGCAACAATTAAGATTGAACGAGGAGACCTCCCATTAGTTAGACCCGAAACTGGTGAGGTAGTAAAATTTTGGCTATTTACCTACAAGTTGTACTGCACTGACTGGCTACCTTGGCTTTTTGTTAGGAAAATTGGGGATAGGCCCCTTGAAAAATGTTGTATTTCCCTGAACGGAAGAGGGCCTTTCGCTGTCGTACACTTTCACCCAGGGTACACTAGCTATTGAAGTATATGTCTGAAACAGAAGGGGCAGATATTCAGCATACCCCACCACACTCAGCACCTCCCCTCCATTTTTCTCCGCCACCCTCGTGGGTTTTTTCACCTCCCTGGGGTTTTGAAGCCTCTGACCCTGAGGATAGTGTGGATGACCAGAGCCATTGGGATTCAGACTCAGAAAACGACATAAGGTATACTGTCTTGGGACCCCGCCCCATATTCAACCCCAATTGGGATCCATTGACCCGATTCTGGACATTGTGCGAGCCATTACTTGATTCCTACACCATTGGCCCCGGCCGAAATATAGTCGACATACTTCCCTTATTTGGAGGAAGTATTGCTTTGAGAATAGAACAAACAGACATACCCCTGGTTAGGCCTGTCAATAACGAAGTAGTTGACTTCTGGGTAGTCACCTACAACGTATTAAGTACCCGTTGGAGACCTTTCTTATTCATTAGGGAGGTAGGAGAGAGGCTCTTAGAAGTATACGGCCTCTCCCCAGCAGGAGCCATCAGAATCTTCTCTGAATACATCAATACCTAATGATATACCAATACCTATTTTACTTGGGAATAGTTCTTTTTGTGATTTCGGTCATTGCTGAAACTCTAGGGTTCATTCTGCTACTCACAATATTCACCATTCGTCAATTGCCACTCCTTCAGCCTTAATTCAATATTACTGGTTTCACAATTGTAATCAAAATGGCTACTCTTAGGTTTTTGTTATGTTTTTCGACCATTGCCCTGCTCCCTTCGAGAGCACAGATCAAAATGCCTGACTCCTTGATCCCTTACAGGTTCCAACTAGCCTCTACTAATGAAACAGTTACCATCACGTTTGATTTGTGTGCTTACACGTTATGTGGTGAGGTACCCTCCCAGAGATACTATTCAGCATTCAATATCTACATGTGCACCTCTTCCACTTGTGGAAATTGGTCAATGGTATGGTGGTATGCAGAAAATTGGGAGCCACAACCCCCAGACTCCTTTGTAAAGACTATCTCAATAATGAGAACCCGGACACCACTTGGTTGTCAAAAGAATAGATGCAACCCAATTGTCATTACATTCAGAGGGGTAACCTCAGCCGCCTTCCGAGCCTATACCCTAGGAATAGATGCCACGGGAAGAGATCCGGTGGTCACCTTTATGATCGTGCCTCCCCTGAAAACGACCCCAAACCCCTTGATGCCCACTAAGACACCAGAAGTAGCAATCTCTTTCCAGGTCCATCAAGTAAGCAGTGCAAAAGAGTTGGTTATGCTAGAAACCGGATTTGGTGAACATAACCTATGGTTAGAATGGGCCCATTATACCACTGCAAGTTTGAATATTTCCAACTGTTACTTCTGCGCTCATGCCAGAGCAGAACCCACGGTGGTCCCCTTCCCTTTGGATCTCTACAACGACCCAGATGTTTTTTTCTTGTATGTTGAAGTTACTGCAAACTAGGGAGAACATAAATCAATCTTGTCAACATCTTGCAAACCACCACCCGTATCTACCCCCCACGATTGAGGGTACCCCCTGCCTTCAGGATTCCAGACCCTGCTACAATATATTACACATGTCTGGATAGACATGGAGTTAAAAACCCACACTTTCTGGGAAACTTAACTAATTGTAACAGCACGATAGGTAAAGGTTCCCTACGAGATCTGAATGTTACTGACTTTTCTCAAGCCAGAGCAGACATATGGTGTTACTGTGGGACCAACACAATCCACCATATACTCCACAGAAGTTGGACAAGCAGATGTGCCTTGGTAAAACTGGTAATTCCAATAGTCATTGCTTCCTTGGTTCCTCCTCATGCTGGTTCTCCCTCGCGAGTAACGAGACATGCAATGCCCGGGTCCTTTGATGACTGGGTATACATTGATGCGATAGGAGTACCAAGAGGGGTACCAGATGAGTTCAAAGCAAGGAACCAAATTGCTGCAGGATTTGAATCTGTGTTCTTTTGGTGGGCCACCATCAACAAGAACGTAGATTGGATCAACTATATCTACTACAATCAGCAGAGATTTGTAAATTACACCAGAGATGCCATCCAAGGTACAGCGGCACAATTGGATGCCACCAGCAGGATGACGCTTGAAAACCGCCTAGTGCTTGACCAACTTCTAGCAGCAGAAGGAGGCGTGTGCAAAAAGATAGTCACCCAGTGTTGCACCTTTATCCCCAACAATACAGCACCAGATGGGTCAATCACCAAAGCTTTGGAAGGCCTTACCTCCCTTTCTGAGGAGTTGGCCACCAACTCTGGGGTTGACACATCCTGGACCAGTTGGATGGATAGAGCCTT
This sequence comes from Microcaecilia unicolor, assembly GCF_901765095.1. Lineage (NCBI taxonomy): Eukaryota > Metazoa > Chordata > Amphibia > Gymnophiona > Siphonopidae > Microcaecilia > Microcaecilia unicolor. Next base: position 336,196,158 of record NC_044033.1, on the reverse strand, counting down.
TGGTAAATGGAAGACATTTATCATTTCAGCTGCAACCACTATCATTATAGTGGTAGCAGTCTTCATACTAGTTGGATATTGCGTAATCCCATGTGTTAGAGGATTAGTAGAACGCTTAATTGAAACCGCTATAAGCAAGAAAGGGCCTACAGGACAATATGTCTTGTATGAAAATCTCCTCCCCAACACCACTGGAGAGAATACTTTGGACTATCTCCCCATGCGGTGGACCAATCGTTATGCAAACGCCAGAGATTGTAATGGATGTACCTGCAACTATGTAGTAGAATAACACACATGGGAATGTAAAGAATTGATAAAATGCTGTATGTTTAACGAATATAACAATGTAACCAATGCAAGTATGTAATCAATATATAGCCTATAGATTAATCAGTGTGACGAAAAGATTTAGCAATTTATATTAATAATTGTGTTACTATTTTTCGGGAAAACATAATCAAACCTGCATACCAATAGGTTTGATAATGCCACCTTTATAGATATACTTCCTTTCACGCTTAACCGCAGATTTGGGTTAGTCCCAAGAGGGGTTAGAGTGAGCCTAAAACTTATATCCACATTTGTGACTCAGATTCCTTGTTTTACCCTGCCTTGAGAAATGTTACAAAGTTTCACACCCTCTAATTTGATAATCTAGCTGAGTACCTTCTGGAACAGATGGTGACAAACTTAGTGTCTCCCCCTAGCGGGGCCGACAAGAGGGGAATGTTAAGATATAATATGGCCAGGGACCCCCACTGGAATAGTGAAGGGCTGAGCCATAGAGCTCAGGCTACTAGAAACACTGGCCAAGTCAGAAATCTGATGGCTAGGAGCTTGCTGGAAAAGCATGGCCTAGTTTCTAGCCCAGATTGAAGCCTGATGGAAAGGCCAAGTACAGTTTCAAAGCCTAGACTAAGGCCTGAATGACCTGAATTGGAGAAAATTTGCTCAAGAGAGATGAAAACAAAATGGAAACTGAGCTACAAAATGGAAACTTTAGTATTAGTTACAAAGTGGAAATTTCTCTAATTTCCCCTTCTAAGTTAGAGAAAAAGTTGTTTGTCTAAAAACATCATGCCAGGTGCAGGAGTGGGGAAATATCCTCTGTTGAAATAGGAGGCAGTACTGGAGGTTGCGGTTGAGCTAGTTTCAAGTAAACAAGTCCTAACATAAGGGTGAATAGAAATGCATTGGGTTTAATGCAGCCAATAGGGTATAAAAGGACCTTAAAATCTGGGTGGAGCTGGAGAAGTTCCAAATGTCATCCAGAGGTGCTGTCGGTTACATCTGAAATCTGATTGATGGGCTTGACTGTCTTAATTACCTTTGGTAAGAATAAATCTTATATTCTTGAAATCTGTCTTCTGTTCTTATCATTTAATACCTAGAAGTCTATTTAATTCTACTAGGGTGCAGTCTGTACTATGCTATAGTCATCCTCACACACAATTTCAAGTAATAGATTTTAACCTATACAGACATGGTGAAGTACAGCCTTCTGAGAGGAGTCCGATATATGGGCAGCCTTGAGGATCTCCTCAAGGACAATATATCGGTACATAAAAACACTAGTTAATAAAGTTTGCTTTTTTTTTTCTTCTTAATTCTGTGTTTATCAATAACGTACAATTCCTCTTATAAACCCAATCTTTAAGTTACCAAGCACAGAGCAAAATCACGTCACTTACCCAGAGAAATGTCCTCTTCTCGCAGAACGTCTCAGAAAGAAAGTTAATTGGGACCTTTCCTCTCTATATAGTTTGGATTCTAAGGAAACTGCTTCAAGCGAACCCTTCAAAGCTAACCCAGTAATCAGATTGCCTTTAGTAACCTTTGCAAATATTCTACTTAATTCATCTGAAAAGTAGAAATGATTCTCTGGTCCAGCGGTTGTATTTTGGAGGTGGTGTTCTTGGGAAGACAGCTTACCTTGATTTTTCCATCTTTGCTGGTTAGTGTTTCCACCGGAGAACGTGCAGGACAGTTGTCGAGAAGAAGGACTGCCTTTGGCTCAAGTTTAAGCTGCCTCATATGAGCCCAAACAGATGGCACAAAATGCTTATGATACCATTCTTGAAATATATCCGACATCATCCAAGCATTTTTGCTGTTGTTGTTTTTGAATACTTGCTTGTTTATATTTTTATGGTGAAAGCCGTGCAGAGATTTTGACTTCCCAATGCAGAGTAGTTTCAGTTTGCGTGAACCCATTTTGTTCATACAAAAAAGTAGTGTTACATGATCCTTACTCTCCTTGAAGCCCCTCTGCCTTTTGTTCATCAGTTTTGCAGGCAAGTGTTTTGTCTGAGAGCTTGCGGTAACAGAACCCCGTTTCATCTGCATTATAGATTAGCTCTGGAGAATATCCATTTTCATTTATTAAGGTGCATAGTTTATCTGCACAGTCATTAGCAGGAGCTGTGTCAGCTGGATGAATTTCACCTGATATGGCAACTTGCCAAATCCCGTGATGACATTTTAAACACCATCAGATGTCACCTGACCTACTGGCTCATGCATGTGGCAACCTCTCAGCACACAGTGCCAGTGAATCAGAGACAAATCTTACATGCGCCCCCAAGTTCCAACTTCTGTTCCTTCCTTGCCTGCAGTGCTGCGGCTCAAGTCCAGAGAGAGACTGAGAGAGCTGACCGGAATTTACTTTTATGTACCATTGAATTCTTGCGGGGATGGGTGTTAGTTGAATGTTCTAATGCTTATTAGGTGTTTCATTAGTATTATGCTAACATTGTATTTTATCTCTGGTATTTGAATTTCAGTTCTTTTAAATGAGTATATTTTTTATCCTGTTTCACAGTAGTTCTATTATTAGGATTCAGTTTACTGTTTTCATGTTTACCTCATTTATTGTATTTATGTTTATTGTTGGTTATTTTACTATTGTTATGCTGTTAACAAAATTGTAAGTTTTATATTCAACTGTATCTGCTGTACACCACCTTGGGTGAATCTCTTCATAAAGGTGGTTAATAAATCCCAATAAATAAATAAAATATATTGCTTGCTTTGAAATACCTTGAAATTCCTTGTTCATTGTCAAGGTTTTGTTTTAGAGATTCTGCCTTATGACGTATAATGGCCTTAGAAATTGGCATTCCTTCTGCTCTTTCCTCTGTGAACCATGTGAACACAGCCTTATCCAAATCATTGTCTGTGCTGAGTTTTAATCTCTCTTCCTTTGCAAACCCTCACTCTCGTCGAAATCCAAGATGGATTCCCTTATCTTGGACTCTTTCTTAATCCAACTATGAAGAGTTGCTTCTTTAACACCAAGCTTACAAGACACATTTGCCTGAGTAAGGCCCATCTTTAGCATATCCAGTGCATTTAGTTTTTCTTTGATTGTCCATTTTTTTTTGTTTTCTTTTAGAAGACATTTCTTAGTGCTATGCTTTAGTATATTCTGCTCATGAATGGGAAGAGCTGATGGTTTATTGTTTGTTAATTGCCAATTTAACTCAATAAGACCTGAAGAGGCTGAACGATAAGGTGAGGTCCACAAGCTGTTTGCATTGTAAATGGGTCCGCATTCAATCGAAGCATGTTGAGTCACCAGTGCATTTCCAAAGATCTTATAAAAAGGTTGACGTCGTAATTGAGTTGTGACAAGTTCAGTCTAACTGGACCCTTTCCTGGAATTGTTCTCTTGTATCACGTGAACAAATGTCATTTCATGGTGGAAGTTGAAATTGAACGTCATCCAAAGAATGCAAATCTCTTCAAGGAGTATATAAAGTCATAACATTGCTGGGGCCATCCCTTTTAGTATTTTAAAAACCAGCAACATTAATTTAAATAAAGCAGATAGTGTAAGGTGTACAAAAATGGGATGACTCAGTTCATTTTTGAACCCCCTAGAAATATTTTGTGCAACACAACTGGAGGGAAAAGAAAACATGAAGGACCCCAGAACAAGTAAATGAATGTTTTGGAGTTAAAGGGCTTTGCATTTTCAGATCACAGGAGATGGATCATCAACATCAAAGATGTGGGGGAACAAGATGGCGTTCAGAGAGGAAGTTGATCTCTGAGCTCCTGATCTCTGCCTAAGCTTGCGGTGGATTGAACCTTACCCGGTAACATCATGGGAAAAAGGAAGGGGAAAGCGGTGAAACCTACCTCCTCTGGTCCCGTTAACTCCACTCCCCGTCAGCAGACGCTTGAGAATTGGGGAATTCAGAGATTAGATCCGCAGATGCCCACGACGGTCAGTCCTGACGTTGTTTCGTCAGACTACAGCACAGAAGGCGTCTCGTTGAGCCCGCCTTCATTCACTGCCCCTCCACGACCCGGAACTATGCTTGCAGTAGGAGTACAGCCTGTAGGGCGGACCGAAGTGCCCAGCTCTCAAGCTGCGAGAGGAGGACCTACTCCAATGCCGACCCCAGAGGTGATTTCTACCCGGAAAGACGACGTGGGAAACCCCGTCTCCACCAGGGTTCTGAGGGAAGTATCCGGGGAGTCTCGTGGAGTTGTTAAACCAGCAGTGATAACCCTAGAGAACCTATGGGACGCCATACAGAGCATGAACAAGAACCTGATCCAGGTAACTGATATCTTAAAAGAAGATTTATCCTCTGTTAAATCTTCACAAGCTCTTACAGCCTCCCAAGCTCAAAAAAATGAAGAGAGGATTGAGACTTTAGATGGAGAATTAAAATCTTTACAAAACCTTACAAGTCTAATAATTAAGGATAAAGAGATTCTGGGTAAAAAAGTTGAGTATCTTGATAACCAGACTAGGAAGAACAATTTGAGACTTCTTAATTTTCCCAAAGCACCTTTAATACCACCAACAGATATGCTTAAGAAGTATTTTGAAGAAATTTTTAAAATTCCCAAAGAGAGTTTTCCTCCGGTAGTCAAGACTCAATATATATTTGGAAAATCTGCTAGACCAGAACCATTACCTGATTTGAATGTAACAGCTTTCTTAGAAAACTCTCTAGAGACCGTTACACAAAGATTGACTTTGTTAGTATCCTTCGCTTTTGAGGTTGATAGGAATAATGTATTTCGTTTATACTTTAAACATATGCAAGCCAGTTTTTTTGGGGGAAAAAAATCAGATTTACCCGGATCTCAATAGAGATACGCAAAAGAGAAGGCGAGAGTTTTTGGTTTTAAAGCCGAGGACTCTCGCCTTAGGAGGGTCATATACTTTGAAGTATCCATGCAGATGCCTGGTAACAATTAATAATGCTAATTATGTTTTTCTTGACCCCAAAAAGCTAGCTGAATTTATTATTTCTAAGGAAAAGGGAAACGCTCAGCCCTGAATGACCCCATAGGATGCTGGTTGTACCTTCTAGTGGGCGTCTAAAGCTCACCCCTCTGAGTGATTGCTTTTAAAAGGAGGATTATACCTCCTCTGTTTTTTTTCCTTCTTGTTTTGTTTCTCCTATATCTTGTTCCCAAATTATGGTGGTCAATATGTATAAGAAATATTTCCTGTTTTTCTAATTTAATGAAGAGAGATGTATCTCTGTTGAATATTATTTCCAAATCCTACATTTATATTATTATGAATGTATTGTTTTTTGAAAAATCATAAATAAAAAAAAAAACAATCAAAGATGTGGAAACTTAATCTGATATTAAAAACAGATTTTATCAGGGCTCACTGAATACCCTTGTTTTCTCATCACAGGCTTCCAAATTGTAACATCTGTGTTCTCACTGAACATTAAACAAGAGGAAGATCTCCCCTTCATGGATCATCCTGAATCAGAGACATCTGAACAGGTTCACTCTCCTTTAACAGGCAAGATTTTTAATTTTGTTTCTTATTCATCTTTATAAAACTGCCTTATGGAGTCCAGGTAAACACTCTGTGCCAGTGTTCCCAAGCCTGGTCCTGGAGGTACCCCAGCCAGTCAGGTTTTCAGGATATGCACAATGAATATTCATGAGAAAGATTTGCATGCAGTGGAGGGCAGTGCATGCAAATCTCTCTCATGGATATTCATTGTGGATTTCCTGAAAATCTGACTGACTAGGGGAGAAATCACGTTTTGCCAAACCCAGGAGAGGAATGGCAGTAAGTAAGAAGCAAAAATAAAGAAATAATGGTAAATTAGTACTCTGGGAATTTGATCAAGACTTTCCACTCGCAGTCCTAAAACATAAACACTAAGAGGATCGGACACAAGGCTCAGATGTTAATAAAAATAGAAAAGCTGTTTATTAAATATTGGCAGTAGAGAATGACACAGGGACCCGCAGTAACCGTGGGGACGGGGACAGAGCCCACGGGGCGGTGATGGGGAGCCCATGAGAATGGAGGCAAACTTTGTCGTCATATCACTTTCTGCTTTGAAGCCTTGTAATGAACTGGACTGTTATTTATGTTTGATGCAGACAACAATATTTTTATTTTTTGGAAAAACAAGCAAACATGCTGGCCACAACTAGCAAAATTTGCATGCGGGATCCTGTACATCCTGCTACTGGCACATCTTCTAAGAAGACATCTTCTATTGCAGGAAGGACTGTGGAAGACAGGAGAACTTGAAATTGTTGATGACTTCTTATTCTTCCACAGATTAAAAAATCATAACAGTGCTTCATAGGGCATATTTCTCCCCTCTAGGGCACACAGAATGGGTTGTATTTTGTACCCCTGAACATTTTAACAGAGTGAATTAGGATTCCTTGGGGTAGCAGAAGTAAGCTATTTTGGGGGTTGGAAGGGTAGAAGGTGGTGGTGGTGGGGTTGTTATAGCTGTTCGTTGTTATTATTGTTTTCTATTTTGTGATTTATAAACCACAGTTGCACAGGATATTGTTCATTTTTATACTTTAATGAAAACATTTAAATATAGAATTATAAGTGTTCGAGGCTTCTGCTGTTGAGAACAGAGCCCACAGATCGGGGACAGGGCCTTCAGGGACGGGAATGAAGATGGGGCCTGTGGTGATGGAGACACAACACATGGGAATGGGGACAAATTTTTCCCTGTGTCATTCTCTAATTGGCAGCAATGAAAAATGAACTCAGAGACGATGTATTATGCAAAACACCCGGAATGATGGTAAAATATCTTAAGTACCTGTCAAGGGAGTGAGTTAAAGATAACACACACTATAAACTAATCCTGAAGTTATTAGGATACCTAACCCCAGGCAAAGGAAGAGCAATTGAATCTGGCAAGATAATAACTCACAAATTTTGGATCCGCAGTAGTCAGGCCTGTTACGGGACATCCCATTTCAAGCCACAACCTACAGTCTCCCACCCTTCAATCGTTTGCTCTCTTGGGGATTCCACCAGGGCTGGATTAACACTATATCGGGCCCTAGGCAAATGTAGATTTGTGGACTACCCTACTAGGATTTCCCCTTCCTCCTCCCCCACTACTGTAGGCATGCTAGAGGTACTTATATATCAGAGAACATTACCAGATAGCAATACTATGGACTCGTGTCTAGGAAGGTGTACCTCTATAGCCCAAATGACAAGCTAGCTGTTGTAAAAGAAACCATGCCACAGATGGAATATATTATTATTTATTATGCAAAGAAAATATATATATAAACAGTACTGAAGCAAAATGCCAAGCAAAATACAAAAATTACTTGCTATAAAAATAGATTATCACCAGAATAGATAATACAATAATTATCCTAACGGACTAACTAAAGGAGTGATTACACAACCCAGTACAATCCTGAAATTCTAATAATTCTTATAAGAACTTATTACATGTTAGCAGCTGAATACACAGACCAGAAAATCCTGACGTAAACCTATCTGTCTCAGACAAAAACTAAGGACTAATTATCCCTGTGACCACAGGTAATATATCCTGTTATCTCACCTTGCCGTCTGTCATAGACTCCCAATGGTAGAGAAGCGGATTTTTCCTCTGTCTCGAGCTGAAGTCTCGGCGAGACTCCCGGTCCAGAAATAAGGTCCGAGAGTTGAATTCTGGATGCAAATTGTACAGTCTTAGATAAGGCCTGATGTTGTAGCTGAGCAGGCCTTGTCACTGGCAGTTCACTGGCATTAGGAAAATCAGTCTTTGGCTTTTCCGAGCATTCTGTTCACCTGCAAGTCCTTTGGTGTTTCTGTCCCCTCTGATTCTCATCAGTCCAAACATTTTGGTATCCCAGGGTCAGATGATACCTGTGGACCAATCACATACGATGACATAATGTCCCCCCACTGATTCTCTTCAGTCCAAACATTTTGGTATCCCAGGGTCAGATGATACCTGTGGACCAATCACATACGATGACATAATGTCCAGCCAGCTTCAGGGTCAAGAAGCGAGCCTTTGTTCAATGGCATGCAAACTCCCTGTCTGATCGCCATACTCCTGGAGCCATCTCTCTCTCTTCTCCAATGTTCCCAGGAGATAACGGGGCTAGTTTGCAACAAAGAATATGGCCTTGGATGAAGTAATCTTGCAGTGCTCAGCTGTAATTTTCCTTTGCAAGAAAGCTGGATTCTGATAGTTACAGATGTATTCAGGTCACAGGCTGTAGAATCCATATTGTTATAAGGATGGTTTAGGCTTGTAAAGGCCAAGACCAGCAAAGGTGAGATCTTAGGTAAATACCCCTACAGTTTTCCCCCCTTGGAGATGGAAATTACTACAAAGGAATAAATGCCTTCTCCAATCTAACTAACAATACAACTAGACAGGTTAGAACCAGGACTCATGGTCAAGACTAGAGAGAAGCATACACAGTAAATATCAGCAACTCAAAACTAACACTCTGTAAAATGAAAATTAGAAGCAAATACTTCATGCAATCATAAAACAATGTTCAAAAGTAAAATCAAAATGCTAATACAGCAAATTACTGAATACTGGAACAATAATATGGTGTTAGTAATGATGTCTTAACACATGAAATTATAATCAACATCAAATCGTGATACTACATAATGTATGGCAAAAGCATCAGCAAAAATTAGTACATAATATGATCATTAAACAAAGATGTTGCATAGTGGAGAATTACTCATGATTGGACTGCACAAAATCTTGCAATCTCATAGTCACAGGAGTTGAACTTTTGTGAATGATGCGGCGCAGGATAAGAACTTCTCGCGCCAAAAGAGTGACACTCAGGAACATGATGGTCCATGAGATGGTGAAAATTGAGATGACCACATGGGTGAGTGAGTCGAGAACGGGAACATTATTATTATTATTATTAGCATTTGTATAGCGCTACCAGACGCATGCAGCGCTGAACACCTGACACAGACAGTCCCTGCTCAATAGAGCTTACAATCTAAAATAATACAGACAGACAAGACAATTAAGGGCAAGGGAAGTACTGGGTGAGAAGGAACAAGGGGGGGAGGGCAAATGAGTAGTGGCTAGGAGCCAAAAGCAGCAGTGAAAAGGTGGGTTTTCAGCATAGATTTGAAAACAGGTAGAGATGGAGCTAGACATACAGGCTCAGGAAGTCTATTCCAGGCGTAAGGTGCCACGAGAGAAAAGGAACAAAGCCTGGAGTTAGCAGTGGAGGAGAAGGGGGGCGACGAGAGATTTGTCCAGTGAGCGGAGTTCACGGGGAGGAATGTAGGGAGAGATGAGAGTGGAGAGGTAATGGGGGGGGGGCTGCAGAATGGATGCATTTAAAGGGTCAGTAAGAGAAGTTTGAACTGTATACGGAAGCAGACAGGGAGCCAGTGAAGTGACTTGAGGAGTGGGCTAGTGTGGATATAACGATTTTGGTGGAAAATAAGCCGTGCTGCAGAATTTTGGACAGACTGGAGAGGAGAGAGATGGCTTAGCGGAAGACCAGTGAGAAGTAAATTGCAATAATCCAAGCGAGAGGTGACAAGGGTGTGGATAAGGGTTCTGGTAACGTATTCAGAAAGGAAGGGGCGAATTTTGCTAATGTTGTAGATAAAGAAACAACAGGTTTTGGCGATCTGTTGAATATGCACAGAGAAGGAGAGAGAGGAATCAAAGATGACACCCAGATTACGAGCCTAGGAGACAGGGAGGATGTGAGAGCCATTAACAGAGATAGAGAATGGGGGAAGAGGGGAGGTGGGTTTAGGGGGAAAAATGAGAAGTTCAGTTTTAGTCATGTTTAGCTTCAGATGGCGTAGAGACAGCCAAGCAGCAATGTCAGACAAGCAGGATGAAACTTTGTCCTGGATTAAGGTTAGAGATTTCAGGGGTGGAGATGTAGATCTGAGAGTCGTCTGCGTAAAGATGGTATTGAAAGCCATGGGATGAAAGGGTACCAAGGGAAGAGGTATAGATGGAGAAGAGGAGGGGTTCAAGGACATAACCCTGAGGCACACCAACCGAAAGCGGGATGGAAGTTGAAGAGGAACCGCCAGAGTGAACACTGAAAGTGCGAAGTGAGAGGTAGGAGGAGAACCAGGAAAGAACAGGGCTCTGGAATCCAATCGAGGATAGCGTGTCTAGGAGTATGGTGTGGTCAACAATGTTGAAAGCAGCAGATAGGTCAAGAAGGATAAGGATAGAATAAAGACCTCTGGATTTAGCCAGCAGCAGGTCATTAGAGACTTTGGTAAGTGCAGTTTCAGTAGAGCGAAGAGGGCGGAACCAGATTGGAGTGGATCAAGAATAGGTTGAGAAGAAAGTCAAGACAACGGTAGTGAACGACACGTTCAAGTAATTTGGAGAGAGAAGGGAGATGGGGCGATAGTTGGAGGGACAGGTAGGGTCAAGGGAGGGTTTTTTAAGAAGTGGAGTGACAACAGCATGTTTGAAGGCCGTAGGAACAGTTGCAGTGGAGAGTGAAAGATTAAGGATGTGACAGATGACAGGAATGATAGTAGGAGAGAGAGTGTTAAGTAGATAAGTGGGGATGGGGTTAGAGGAACAGGTAGTACATTTAGAGGAGGAAAGAAGAAGGGCAGTTTACTCAGCAGAAACTTCAGAGAAGGAGGAAAAAGAGGGAGAGGAAGGAGAATAGGGCGTGTGGACTAAGCAAGAGAGAGGTGAGGAGGGTTTGGATGAAATTTCAAGGTTAATCTTACGGATTTTATCATGGAAGTGCTCAGCTAGGGTCTGAGGAGAAAGAGAAGGGGGAATTGGGGGTGGAGGCACTTTGAGAAGAGAGTTCAGTGTGGCGAAGAGAAGTCGAGGGTTAGCGCCAAGGGAATTTATCAATTGGGTGAAGTAATCCTGTTTGGCCCGTGAAAGGGCATACTGGAAGGAGTTTAGCATGAATTTGAAATGAATGAAGTCGGCAAGGGTGCAGGATTTAAGCCAAGAACGTTCAGCAGAGCAGGCACAGGAACAAAAGTAGCAGATTTTAGAGGTCAGCCAAGGCTGGGGTTTTGTACGCCTAGTAGGACGGGGCATGGGAGGGGCAAGAGTGTCCAGGGCAGAGGAGAGAATAGTATTATAGGAAGAAACGGCTTCATTGACAGACTTTGATAGAGTGGTGGAAGAGAAAAGGTTAGAGACACAAGAGGACAGAGTAAGGGGATCAATAGCTTGAAGATTCCTAGATGTGGGGGTTGAGATTGGGTGGGACTGGGGAGGAGGGTGCTTAAGTGTGAAGGTTAATAAGTGATGGTCAGAAAGGGGGAGATCTGAGGAACAGAAGCTGGAGGGAAAGCAGTTAGAGGAGAGGATAAGGTTGAGACAGTGACCAGTTTGGTGGGTGGGTGCAGAGGAGCACAGCTGAAGATTGAATGAGGACGTTAAGGCAAGGAATTGGGAAGCATAAGAGTCAGAGGAATCATCAGCATGAATGTTAGTCACCAAGGATGATGGAGGGGGATGTAAGTTCATGAAAGAAGTAAAGCCAGGCATCAAAGTCAGTGAGGAAGGATGAAAGAGACTTATCTGGGGGTCGATAAATGACTGCCAGTCAGAGAGGCAGAGGAGTGAAAAGGCGGATGGAGTGGACTTCAAAGGACAAAAAGCAGTGAGACTGGGGTGGAAGAAGAGGTTGGAATTTGCAGGAGGGAGAGAAGAGCAATCCAACGCCACCACCGTGGCCGGCAGGGCGAGGGGTATGAGAGAAAAGATAACCACCATGGCAAAGGGCCGCAACAGAAGTAGAGTCATCAGGGGAGAGCCAAGTTTCAGTTAAGGCAAGTAGATGGAGGGAACGAGAAATGAAGAGGTCGTGAATGTAGGGAAGTTTATTGCAGATGGAGCGGGCATTCCATAGGGCGCAAGAGAAGGGTAAGGAATAAGGGGGAAGTAGAGGAATAGAGATGAGATTTTAGACGTCATGATGTGGCCTGCATAAGTAGGAAGAAGGCAGAAGGGGAGGACCAGGATTGGGATTGATGTCACCAGCTGAGAGTAAGAGAAGGAGTAAAAGAGAGCGGAGGAGAGTAGGAGAGTTGTGGCCACGAAGGTGTCAAAGGCGAGAGATACTCAGGTAGAATGTGGAAGGCACAATGGAGGGAAGAAAGAGATGAAGATTAAAAGCTGAGAAGGAGGAAGGGGGTAAAAGAGAAGATGAGGTGATGAAATCAATGGATGGGCAGTGAGTTCCTGTAATGGACAGTGGTAGGGGGTGAGGGAAAAGATTAGGAAGGGACAGGGCTAGGAAGAGAATGTGTATAGGGGCCATAAATAAAGACTGAGGTACTTTCAGGTGCTAGGTGGGAACGGCAGTTGAACTTTCAGGTGCTAAGTACTACTACTACTACTATTTATCATTTTTATAGTGCTACAACAGCAATTGAAACATTAGGTCAATAGCTTATGGAAGGAAGGATGGAGTCGAGGCTGAAGACAAGCAGGACTGGAACTAGCTGGAGCAGAAGGACCGAAGGCTGGAAGAATGGAGTCAAGGCTGAAGACAATCAGGACTGGAACAGGCTGGTACAGTAGGACTGAAGGCTGGAGCAGATGAGGCTGAAGACGAGCAGGACTGGAAGAGGCTGGAGCAGAAGGACCGAAGGTTGGAGCAGATGAGGCTGAAGACGAGCAGAGCTGGAACAAAAGGACCGAAGGTTGGAGTAGTTGAGGCTGAAGACGAGCAGGACTGGAACAGAAGGACCGAAGGATGGAGGAGATGAGGCTGAAGACGAGCAGGACTGGAACAGAAGGACCGAAGGATGGAGGAGATGAGGCTGAAGACGAGCAGGACTGGAACAGAAGGACCGAAGGCTGGAGCAGATGAGACTGAAGACAAGCAGGACTAGCGCAGGAGGACTGAAGGCTGGAGCAGATGAGGCTGAAGACAAGCAGGACTGGAACAGAAGAACCAAAGGCTGGAGCAGATGAGGCTGAGGACAAGCAGGACTGGAACAGAAGGACCGAAGGCTGGAGCAGATGAGGCTGAAGACAAGCAGGACTGGAGCAGAAGGCGAAGGCTGGATCAGATGAGGCTGAAGACAAGCAGGACTGGAACTAGCTGGAGCAGAAGGACCGAAGGCTGGAAGGATGGAGTTAAGGCTGAAGACAAGCAGGAGGGAGAGGACTGACACGAGGGCCCTGGATCACCACGAGTCTCCTAGGTTCCCAAGGAAGCAGTGTTGCATGCAGGGGTGGGCGGCCCTAGCAACAGTCTTCAATACACCGACGCCTATGCTGACGTTCGGCTGCCCCTGCTGCTCGTTGCTTCACAACCTTGCCTCTCACCTCTCGTCCCTGGCTGCTCCACTGCTCCGATTACCATGCAGCGGAGTGAAGGAAGAACACGCGGCCTCCGAGGCGCACAGCCTCCCGATCCCGCACCCTCGCCGCCCTGCCTCGTCACCCGCCTCGTCTCTCGCCCAACGCCCCACGCTGCACCATCGCTCCGGTCACTGGGGGAGCCGCGGCGAAAACCGTCCAGGGCGACAACCGCCGCCTCTGCCAAATCGTCTGCAAGGGGCCCGATCCCGAAACGGGCCCCCCGAGCAACAGTGACGCCCCTGAGCACTGCCATGGCAGGAAAGGACGCCGCTGCGGGTGAACGCAGATGGACAGACACCAGTGGCTAGATCGATCAGCTGCCAGTGGCGACAATTGGCATTATGGTGAGAATTGGCACTTCCCTGAAACCAGCTGCAGTGGGCCCAACTCTGGAGCTCGTAGCCAGTCTAGTCAGACGCCATCTTAGTTGAGGTACAATGTTTATAATCAGCTACTTGGAGGGAATCATGGTTAACAGCCAGTTCAATTGTATGAGAGTCTGTAGACTGTAAAAATGGCATAATGTCCACAGCAAAGTCAATAGGGTGACCACGAAACACATCTAGAATCTCAAGTTCAGTGACAACAGGAGGAGATAAAACAGAGAAATTCCTCCCATAGTCACAACAGAGATCTTGGGAACAGCTATCAAAAAGACATTGCAAGGGAAAGAAAAACGATTAATAACATCATGTTTATGGAAAGTAACAGTGAGTTCAGTAGTGGGTGTACTAATTAACCACACAGTATTAACAATGGCCACAATGGTATCTGAAACAACATCATATTTAGACACAGTAACCTTACATTTCTCTTGAACCTTCTCAGTGGACAACCCACAAGAGCTTCGGTGGTGCCTTTCAAAAAGGGTTTTCCAGGGCATAACCAATGAATATCCTTGGTTTTTTGACAAAGGGCTAAATTAGGGACCAGATAATGTTGAGGATCATCCTGTTGGTAAGCAACATACTCGGGAGTCTCAACATGAAGGTACAAATTGTCATGCCAAGCACCCACGTTTAAAACTTGTTTAAGCTGGTACACATTTTCGGGTAGAATAAAAGGCAAATTCAGGACAAAGGCAAGTTCCATGCACTCCACATTCAGAAATAATGGAATGGCAGTACTTAAATGAAAAGCAATCTGAAAGGGTTCAATTGGCAGATGGGTAATTTTAGCAAAAGCATCATCAATAACATCAGAGGGGACCAAATAAGGAGGTATGTGACCTTGCCTAAGATTACTGACACTAGTATCCAATTCCCTAAACAAATCCTGAATAAGGTCTTTCACAGGTTGAATAAAGGTACGGTCTTCATTCAGGACACCTTTAACTATAAACAAATCTGCAGTATTGACATCAATTTTGAGAGTATGCAAGTTGACAAGGGTAACAGTATCTGTAAGGGTTTTATCTTGGGCAATAAGATGGTTCCGTTGGCTACTTAATTGTGACTCAATATTTTTCAAGTCCGCTTAAAAGGCTTTCATAGTAGCCTGCAGCCGTCGGTCAGAGACTGCATTAGTGACAGACATGGATGACCCAAAAAGTGACCCCAGGGCTGAAACGATAAGACCCCCAACAAGGCCTACAAAACGTTTAGATTTAGACTTCTGGGGATTTAAAGGTTGAACCATTCCTTTCTCTTGTTGACTCAAAATGTTCTTTACTTGGGCCATGGCATAATACATATAGTTGAAAACCCAGGTTTGAGTCGAAGGGGACCTATCCAACATACTCATATTAAAGTGCTTCAAAATAACATGCATGGGGTCAAGGGAAATAACAACTTTCTGAGTAACAATCTGAGATTGGGTGATCAAGAAGCCAGGGGTATCTTGTAGGACAACTCCAGACATGGGACCCGGTTCAATCATCTTGGCCACAGATCCCAACAGCAAAGAGATCAGGAACACAGTCATCCAAGTTTGTTTCTGCATCTGCAAACAAAAAGAAAACAGACTATGCTGTTATGGGGTTAGTACAGTTCATATCAGCAATGTGCACATCTGGAGCAAAATGACTGGGATGAGATGCCTGCTTATTTTCGAAAGAGAAGGGCGCCCATCTTCCGACACAAATTGGGAGATGGGCGTCCTTCTCTCAGAGCGCCCAAATCGACATAATCGAAAGGCGATTTTGGGCGTTCTCAACTGCTTTCCGTCGCGGGGCCGGCCAAAGTTCAGGGGGGGGCGTGTCGGCAGCGTAACGAAGGCGGGACTGGGACGTGGTTAAGAGATGGGCGTCCTCGGACGATAATGGAAAAAAGAAGGGCGTCCCTGACGAGCATTTGGCCGACTTTACTTGGTCCCTTTTTTTCACGACCAAGTCTCGAAAAGGTGACCGAACTGACTAGATGACCACTGGAGGGAATCAGGGATCACCTCCCCTTACTCCCCCAGTGGTCACCAACCACCTCCCACCCCCAAAAAAATTTAAAACACATTTTTTTCCAGCCTCTATGCCAGCCTCAAATGTCATACCCAGCTCCATGACAGCAGTATGCAAGTCCCTGGAGCAGTTTTTAGTGGGTGCAGTGCACTTCAGGCAGGCGGACCCAGACCCATACCCCCCCCCCCCCCCCCACCTGTTACACTTGTGGTGGTAAATGGAAGCCTTCCAAAACCCACCACAAACCCACTGTACCCACATGTAGGTGCCCCCCTTCATCCCTAAGGGTTGTGGGTAGTGGGTTTTAGGGGGCTCAGCCAGGGCCGTGCCTAGGGTCCCTGGCGCCCCCCTGCAGACTATCAGTTGGCGCCCCCCCCCCCCCCCCGGTGAAAATGATCGCTCACCACTTGCCACACTGACAGGAACTGTCAGCAATATTCTTAGAAACAAATTGCTATACATTGCAAAATAAGATAGCAGATGTAAATTCTCAAAGTGGACATATTCCAAATGCTAAAATGAAAATAAAATGATTTTTTTTTTACCTTTGTTGTCTGGTGACTTTCTTTTTCCGATCATGCTGGCCCAGTATCTGAGTCTGCTGCTATCTGTCCTCTTAACTCCATTTCCAGGGCTTCCTTTCCATTTATTTCTTTACTTTCCTCCTTTCTTCTTCATTTCTTGCTCTATATCCATTTCCAGCAATTTCTTCTCTCTCCCTGGGTCCTGCCCTCCCATCCATGTCCATTCTTGTCCCTCTCTGCCCTTCCCTCCTCCATCCATAGCCAGCAATCCTCCTCTCTCCCCTCCCCTCCATTTCCAGCAAATTGTCCTCTCCCTGGGCCCCCATGTCCATCCTTGTCCCTCTCTGCGCTTCCCTCCTCCTCCATCCATAGCCAGCAATCCTCCTCCCCTCCATTTCCAGCAATTTGTCCTCTCCCTGGGCCCCCATGTCCATCCTTGTCCCTCTCTGCCCTTCCCTCCTCCTCCATCCATAGCCAGCAATCCTCCTCCCCTCCATTTCCAGCAATTTGTCCTCTCCCTGGGCCCCCATGTCCATCCTTGTCCCTCTCTGCGCTTCCCTCCTCCTCCATCCATAGCCAGCAATCCTCCTCCCCTCCATTTCCAGCAATTTGTCCTCTCCCTGGGCCCCCATGTCCATCCTTGTCCCTCTCTGCGCTTCCCTCCTCCTCCATCCATAGCCAGCAATCCTCCTCCCCTCCATTTCCAGCAATTTGTCCTCTCCCTGGGCCCCCATGTCCATCCTTGTCCCTCTCTGCGCTTCCCTCCTCCTCCATCCATAGCCAGCAATCCTCCTCCCCTCTATTTCCAGCAATTTGTCCTCTCCCTGGGCCCCCATGTCCATCCTTGTCCCTCTCTGCCCTTCCCTCCTCCTCCATCCATAGCCAGCAATCCTCCTCCCCTCCATTTCCAGCAATTTGTCCTCTCCCTGGGCCCCCATGTCCATCCTTGTCCCTCTCTGCCCTTCCCTCCTCCATCCATAGCCAGCAATCCTCCTCTCTCCCCTCCCCTTCCAGCAATTTGTCCTCTCCCTGGGCCCTGCTGCTGCCCTCCCATCCATGCCTCTCTGCCCTCCCATCCATGCCTGTCAGCAATTCTCTCCCCTGCTCTGCCCTTCCCTCCTGTCCAATGATTTCTTCTCTCTCCCTGCCCTGCATCCATACATCGCCAACAATTCTCCTCTCCCCTACATGTGGCAGGCTGCAGCGTTTTTGCGAGGCAGCGCTGGCTCTCCCTCCTTCCTTCCTTGGTTCCCGCTCTGGCTCCCCGATCAGAAGCCCCCCCCCCCCCGCGTGTTTTAACCTTTACGCGATGTCAATCAATGAAGAACGCACACCAGACTCGTTTCCAGCTTCTCTCTTCACACAGTGTCCCGCCCTCGCGGGAACAGGAAATGCATCATCGCTGACGCTGAAGGCGGGACACTGTGTGAAGAGAGAAGCTGGAAACGAGTCTGGTGTGCGTTCTTCATTGATTGACATCGCGTAAAGGTTAAAACACGGGGGGGGGGGGGGGGGGGCTGCTGATCGGGGAGCCAGAGCGGGAACTAAGGAAGGAAGGAGGGAGAGCCCGAGCTGCCTCGCAAAAGCGCTACGCTTGTGAGGGCAGCAGGGACGTCCGAAGTCCACGATTGGGCTGGGGCGCCGGGGCGAGGGTAAGCACCGCGGCGGCGCCCTCCAGAGGTGGGCGCCCCCCTGCGGCGCTTACCTCGCTTACCGCATCGGCACGGCCCTGGGCTCAGCACACAAGGTAAGGGAGCTATGCAGAGGAGTGGCCTAGTGGTTAGTGTGGTGGACTTTGGTCCTGGGGAACTGGGTTTGATTCCCACTGCAGGCACAGGCAGCTCCTTGTGACTCTGGGCAAGTCACTTAACCCTCCATTGCTCCAGGTACAAATAAGTACCTGTATATAATATGTAAGCCGCGTCGAACCTGCTGTGACCATCAATAAACCTCCCTTGCGCAGAGCAAGTTCATTGAACCTCGCCCAGCAAAGGCTGGCAAGTGGGACCACGCGACAGCCTCCAGCGATCGGGCCCCAGCCGACTAAGAAGACCACCCTAAGCACGGAGAGGTAACTGAATCTCTCCCTATAAAAGCTGTACAGGGCCCACGCGGAGATCTGAGTCCCGACCCGACCGATCCGCCAAGTAGAAGGACAGGCGACGCCGATTACCTGGGACCAGTTTCGGAGGAACACCGATCGGTGGCTACCCCCGTTCCAGATCATCGCTGAAAAATAGCAACGGCCCTAGCCTCAGGTCAGTGGCGCTGGAATAGGCCCCGATTACATCACCCAACGCATCAAAGGAGCGATTGGTGACCAAGTCGCGGATCGGGTCGCACCTCCTCGCAACAGCTCTTAGTTTTACACGCTTTGTTTGAGTGTAAAGGATGACAGCTGCCCAGAGATAGTAGAAACAGAGACTAAATAATTGGCTTCCTCGCCTACAATGGACCAGACAGGCTCACTTCCATTCCTGTCTATTAAACCTCCTTGCAGCTGCTCATAGGTTTGCATGCTTTGTTTTCAGCGTTCTAGATGATGGCTATGCAGGGTTGGGGAAAAAAAGATTAAGCAAATTGACTTCCTTGCTCACCGTGGCTAGATAGGCTCACTTTCTCCCCAGTCTATTAAACCTGCAGGATTCTTCCAGTCCTGCTGCTCAGCTGTCCTCTGCTCCAGCCTCTTCCTGTCCATCTACTCCAGCTTGTTCCAGTCCGCCTATTCCAGCTTCTACCAGCTTGTTCCAGTCCGCCTGACCCAGCTCGTTCCAGTCCATCCGTTCCAGCTTGTTCCAGTCCTGCTGCTGAGCTCTTCACTGCTCTCATCTGTTCCTGCCAGCCTGCCTGCTAGCCCATCAACCAACCTGCCTGCTTGTCAGCCCATCATGTACCTGCCTGCCTTCAAGCCTGCACAACCACCTACCTGACTCCCTGCCTGCCGGCTTAGCAGCCCATCAACTTTCTTGCCTGCCAGCTCACCCATCAACCTGCCTGCCCCCCAGCCCATCAACCTACCTGCCTGCTTGCTCACCCATCTACCTACCTCCCCACCTGCCAATCTACCTGTCACTCCACCTGCCTACCCGCCAGCCCTTCTGTTCCCTGCTGCTGCATGCTGTCCCAGTCCTAAGCCTCCAGTTCTGCTTTCCTGCTCTATCTGTTCCTTAACACCTCAGTCACTACATATGCTCCCGTAAACACCTCTGTCACTACCCATGGCCCCTATACACATCCTCTTCCTTGCCCTGTCCCTTCCTAATCTTCTCCCCCTACCACTGTCTACTGCAGGTACTCACTGCCCACCCATGTCCTCCCCCGTCCCGCTCACTACTGCAATACCCTACCCACCACCCCCGTCCCTCACCACCTCACCATCTCTCCTTTCCCCCCCCCTTCCTAGCTCTCAACCTTCAACACTTCCTTCCTGCCAGTAACCCATCCGCATTTCTCCTAAGCGCACCCCGTCTTCGTCGCCTTTCCTCCCCACCCTCCTCCGCGCTCTCTTGCTCCT
Organism: Microcaecilia unicolor; assembly: GCF_901765095.1. Lineage (NCBI taxonomy): Eukaryota > Metazoa > Chordata > Amphibia > Gymnophiona > Siphonopidae > Microcaecilia > Microcaecilia unicolor. The sequence goes on along the minus strand of NC_044033.1, from coordinate 336,176,106 downwards.
TCTCCTGCTATCCGCGGGAGACATCAATCCCAATCCAGGTCCCCCACACCTGTCCTCATCCTATCCATGCAATCGATTCCGGGATGCCTCCAATCTCATCTCTATTCCCCTCCTCCCCCCCTTTTCTCTCTTCTCGTGTGCCCTGTGGAATGCCCGCTCGGTCTGCAACAAACTTTCCTTCACCCATGATCCCTTCATCTCCCGTTCCCTTCAACTGCTCGCCCTAACTGAAACCTGGCTCACCCCCGATGACTCTGCCTCAGTCGCGGCTCTATGCCATGGAGGTTATCTTTTCTCCCACACTCCCCGCCCAGTTGGCCGCGGAGGAGGCATCGGGTTTCTACTTTCGCCCTCCTGCAGTTTTCAACCCTTCCCCCTATCACAGTCTCACTGCTTCTCATCCTTTGAAGCTCACGCCATCCGTCTTTTCGACCCACTGCCACTCAGAGTTGCAGTCATTTACCGCCCCCCTGATAAGCCCCCCCCCCCCTTCCTTACCAACTTCGATGCCTGGTTCTCCGTTTTTCTTGAACCCTCATCTCCGTCCCTCATTCTTGGAGACTTTAACATACACGCCGACGACCCAACCGACTCTTACGCTTCTCAGTTCCTCACTCTGACATCCTCCTTCAACCTTCAGCTGAGCTCCACCACCCCTACTCACCAAACTGGCCATTGTCTTGACCTCGTCCTCTTTTCTATCTGCTCACTCTCCAATTTCTGCGCCTCAGCTCTTCCTCTCTCTGATCATCACCTGATCACCTTCACACTTCATCACCCTCCCCCTCAGTCCCGCCCAACACTAACCACTACTTTCAGGAATCTCCAGGCTGTCGACCCTCCCACCTTATCCTCTAGTATCTCTAATCTCCTCCCTTCCATCATGTCCACCGAGTCTGTCAACATGGCTGTCTCTGCCTACAATGCCACTCTCTCCTGTGCTCTAGACAACCTTGCACCATCCACCTCCCATTCCACAAGGCCTACTAAACCCCAGCCCTGGCTGACCCCTTGCAACCGATACCTTCGCTCCTGCACCCGATCTGCTGAACGCCTCTGGAGGAAATCTCGCACCCATAATGACTTCATTCATTACAAATTCATGCTATCCTCCTTCCAGTCCTCCCTATTCCTTGCCAAACAGGACTATTACACCCAATTGACTAATTCACTCGGCTCTAACCCTCGTCGTCTCTTCACCACCCTTAACTCTCTCCTCAAAGTGCCCTTCGCTCCCTCCCCCCTCCTCAATCACTGGCTGACTATTTCCGCGACAAGGTGCAGAAGATCAACCTCGAATTCACTACCAAGCCACCTCCTCCTCTTCACCCTTTAACCCACTCCCTCAACCAACCATCCCAGGCCTCCTTCTCTTCTTCTCCTGATATCACCAAGGAGGAAACTGCCCACCTTCTTTCCTCCTCGAAATGCACCACCTGTTCCTCTGATCCCATCCCCACCAACTTACCAAACACCATCTCTCCTACTGTCACCCCCCCCCCCATCTGTCATATCCTCAACCTCTCTCTCCACTGCAACTGTCCCTTACACCTTCAAGCATGCTGTAGTCACACCACTCCTCAAAAAAACATCACTGGACCCTACCTGTCCTTCCAACTACTGCCCCATCTCCCTCCTACCCTTCCTCTCCAAAATACTTAAACACGCTGTTCACAGCCGCTGCCTTGATTTTCTCTCCCCTCATGCCATCCTCGATCCGCTTCAATTCGGTTTTCGCCCTCTACACTCGACAGAAACAGCACTCCCTAAAGTCTGCAATGACCTGTTCCTTGCCAAATCCAAAGGTCACTACTCCATCCTCATCCTCCTTGACCTATCCGCCGCTTTTGACACTGTCAATCACAATTTACTCCTTACCACACTATCCTCATTTGGATTCCAAGGCTCTGTCCTCTCCTGGCTCTCTTCTTATCTTTCCCACCGTACCTTCAGAGTACATTCCCATGGATCTTCCTCTACCCCCATCCCGCTCTCTGTTGGAGTTCCTCAGGGATCTGTCCTCGGGCCCCTTCTTTTCTCAATCTACACCTCTTCCCTGGGCTCGCTGATCTCATCTCATGGCTTCCAATATCATCTCTATGTTGATGACACCCAGCTTTATCTCTCCACACCAGACATCACTGAGGAAACCCAGGCCAAAGTTTCGGCCTGCCTATCCGACATTGCTGCCTGGATGTCCAACTGCCACCTGAAACTGAACATTGCCAAGACTGAGCTCATTGTCTTTCCACCCAAACCCACTTCTCCTCTTTCCCCTTTCTCTATTTCAGTCGACAACACCCTCATCCTCCCCGTCTCATCTGCCCGCAACCTCGGGGTCATCTTCGACTCCTCCCTCTCCTTCTCTGTGTATATCCGGCAGACAGCCAAGACCTATCGCTTCTTCCTTTATAACATCAGCAAAATTCACCCCTTCCTCTCTGAGCACACCACCCGAACTCTCATCCACTCTCTCATTACTTCTCGCCTTGACTACTGCAACCTACTCCTCACCAGCCTCCCACTTAACCATATATCCCCCCTTCAACTCGTTCAGAACTCTGCAGCACGTCTTATCTTCTGCCTTGACCGATATGCGCGTATCACCCCTCTCAATTCTCTTCACTGGCTCCCGATCAGATACCGCATATTGTTCAAGCTTCTCCTACTAACCTACTAATGCATGTGATCTGCAGCACCTCAATATCTCTCTACTCTCATCTCCCCTTACACTCCTACCCGTAACCTCCGCTCACAGGACAAATCCCACTCTCAGTACCCTTCTCCACCACCGCCAACTCCAGGCTCCACCCTTTCTGCCTCGCCTCACCCTATGCTTGGAATAAACTCCCTGAGCCCATACGCCAAGCCCCCTCCCTACCCATCTTCAAATCCTTGCTCAAAGCCCACCTTTTCAATGTCGCCTTCGGCACCTAACCATTATACCTCCATTCAGGAAATCTAGACTGCCCCAATTTGATTGACTGCACTTTTTGTCCTTTAGATTGTAAGCTCCTTTGAGCAGGGACTGTCCTTCTTTGTTAAATTGTACAGCGCTGCGTAACCCGGGCTGCGCTTTAGAAATGTTAAGTAGTAGTAGTATGAGTGGGAAAGCGCAAGGTACAAATGTAACAAAAAAAAAAGTTGCACAGACTTGCGAAGACGGCAATACAGAGTGTCACTGATGAAGGAAACATCGCTTGGCAACAGCAAAGTGGACTGAAGTGATTGGAAGGTCAGCTATCTGGACGGTGATGGTGTAGGCATCATCTTTCTGTTGGATGGCAGTCAACCGGTGAGGATGCAAAGAATCAGGATTGGAAGTGGAAGAAGAGTCGTCCTGGGATATGTCGACAGCAGTATCTGGCGAGTCACCTGCAGTAGGCGAGTCATGCAAAATAATCTCCAAATTGTCAGCATGTAGAACAGTGTCAGCTATGCAAGCTTTCTGGACTCGGATTACTTCACCATGCTGCTTTCCCCCCCCCCCCCTTCAGAGTGTCATCCCACTGGAGCTCCAGAATGTGAGGGTTTGCTGAACGCTGGAAATTAATTTGAATAGAGGTGTCCTAAGCTCCATAGAGCTGGACCCACAGACTGTGCTCAAGTGCTTTACTCTCCCATAAGGAATAGGATGGGTGACTTGGGACCAGATAACTTCTTGGACATAATCCAAAATAGGCCGTTATCTCTTCAGAAGATCATTTCCAATCAAGAATTCTTCACCAACACTGGTAGTAATGATGGCAGGGTGCTTGACAGTCATCCGCCGGGCTGCAAGGAAAGCCAAACCTGTCCCATAGTACCGATGCTTTGATTGCCATAGGCCACCAGTGACAAGTCACATGGAGTGACACTCAGCGCATCCCGACCTCTCCCTAGAAATGCCTCAAGTTTCTGAAACAGTCCCTGGGTAATCAAAGTCACCTCTGAGACTGTATCCCGTAGACCCTGACAGGAAAATTTCTGTTGAATCAACAGATCCAAGGTATATCTGTAACCTTTAGGAATAAGTTTACCCAGAAAATACCTGTTTTCCTTGATCGAGTCCCATAAGAGGCCCTTTCGGGTTCGAGGGCTGGGCATCAGCATTGGTCATGGAGGACTCCTCACTGCTGGAAGACAGAGCATCCTCGTAAACTGTGGACACAATAGCTGATGAAGGATGAGCAGATCCACTTAGTCATGCCTGTTCTTCCTCTGAAGAGGACGGAGGCTCCACCTCAACGGAGTTGACACTAGGCCCAGTCGCGGTGGTCAGCTCAGGAGACTTTTCTTTGGTCTTCTGGAAGTTGCCTCCTTTCTTCTGTGGAGATGATGGTTTCGGTGTAGAACCAGGATCTAAACCTTGATGTTTTGCCAGCAATTGATCAATCTGTGCTTCTAGGGCCCGGATCTTCTCCGCAGCCCACTTTCTCTGATTAAAACGCTTTTTTTCAGGTGTTGTTGGCCCTCCGCAGTAGGAGGCGCTGTGCCACTTGGCTGGCAAGGCTGGGTACTGCCAACCCATGACTGTGTAGAAGGACTTGACACCTTGTTTTCAAGAGAAAGCGTGGATGTGACAACACAAACGTTGGGTGGAGCCACCTTGGGGCAACTTTTAGAAGCTAATTTGGGCGCAGCTGCAACGGGCTGCGCACGACACATATCAAAAATATCTTCAGCCTGCTTCAGAAGGCTGGAAAAAGGTTCTTCATGTTTTCCTGCCAAAGGAATTTTCAGTTGGTCAGGCAGACCTTTCACAAAAAGATTTCTGAAGTCACCAAATTCAAGATCTTTAGCATCTGGGGCAGCCTCCCCCCCCCCCCCCCCCCCCCCCAGGTAAAATGCTTGCTTCAGGCGATAGGCCAATTCACGCAGACTCTCATTTGGGACCCCAGCACATATTATATGCTGCATGCTTGGCTTTCGTGGAATCCGCAAAAAGACCATACCGCTTCTTTAATGCTTGTTCCACCGTAAACAGGTCAGGGTTGTCAGTCAGTACAGCCTTCAAATAATTTTGGCACTCTTCAGTGAACGTCCATTTAAGTAAAGCCGTTTATCTGAATCACAATGGACTTGTAAGGATTGAAAGATTTCATGCACTGTATCCAGGTGAGCGTGTATTGATGCCTTAGAAGACTCTTTAAAAGGCTTATTCATAGTGTGAAGTAACTTCATTATTTGTGAGTGTTTCTCCATAGATAATGTAGTACCTTTGGGTGTCTGAGTGAAATACCGCTGCTCACCAGCAGAAGAAAACAGTGGTGCTGTTGTGCTGCTGATGTCATCAGGTAGTGCTGGGGGCTGAGACCTGCCTGGGTGGAGCACATGCCCACTTGTACTGGTGACATCATCAGGTGGGGCAGGGAGCTGTGACCTTCCTGGGTGGAGCACATGACTAATTGTACCAGTGACCTCAGGTGGTGTAGGGAGCTGCGACCTTCCTGGGCGGAGCAGAGGATCAGGTTTAATGCTGACAGCATTAGGAGCTATGGATCTGGGCCGGACAGAGGGGTGTGGAGGAGCTGACGCTGTCCAATCCGTAGACAGCAACTTGAAGCTGCTGTAGTCGGGCTCCTGCGTATGGCTCCAGAACCGATCAGAAAGTCTGACCTGTTCAGGAGTAGGGTTTGGAGACCTGTAGCTAGAACTGTTGTGAAGGTCCATAGGAACAAAGTCAAGGCACTGCCGTATACTAAACACTTCCTGTTTAACAGCATCAAGCTCTCCCTTACACTCCCGCAAGGTCTTAGAACAAGAATCTCTTTCATGCACTGCCTGATGTAAACACTAAGAGAGTGAGTGATTTTTCTCCTTTAAATATGTTAGTTCCACAATAGCTCTGTGCAAAGCTTCCTGGGCAGACTGCGAGTCTCCCCAAGCAAGCAGTAAATCACGGCTTAAAGCAAGAGAATTACTCTCATACTTATGTTTCAATTCCTTATAAAGAGTCTGAAACTTCACTGTGTCCTGAGTCTATCCACTCAGTGCTCGCTGAACATCAGCAAGCTGCTGAGTTACAGAAGCAAGAGAAGCATCGTTCTACGTAATATCAAGCTGCAGGGAGTGGGAGCGTTCCTCACACTGAGACCTCTCCCTTCCCAACGAAAGACATGTTCCCTGAAGTAATTCACATTCAGTGCATGGTGGAGGAGGCTGGGCACTGCCAGTTCCCCCCCCCCCCCCCCTTCAGCAGAAGCTGGAGTGGGGCTGCTGTCTAAAGCCAGCTGTAAATCAGCATGCTCCCTTTCGAGAGAAGCCACAGTCTCCCGCGAGTGCTGAAGGTCAAATTCAAGAGCTGGAAGTTTAACAGCAGCAGACTTCAGCTCATACATTAAAGAGTCCTTCAATGCAAACAAGGTACAGCTAAGCTCAGAGAGCCCCACCACAGTGAAACGGGCTTTACACTGCAAGACATTATTTAACACCAACGAATAGGCAGAAGTACTTTCATGAGAAGCCCCCCTAAACAATTGTAGTAATGAGTCAATTGAGGTGCCCTGTTTAGACTTGCTGAGAGCGGCGGAGGCAAGCACAGAAAACTCAGATAACGGTGTTGCCATCTTAAAAGACTCAGAGCAAGCAGTGCCAGAAACCAGACACTAACAGGTTAACTAACAGAGCAATAAAACTCAGGCACCAGTCAGCTGAGAAGCCATAAATCAGAAAACAAAAACAAAAGCCTCAGAACAACTAGCCAGTACGGAAATGAAATCCAGCTAAGAAAGGCTAAAATGAGCTGCCACTAATTAAGAAAGGGAACCAAACAAGTTACCTCAATTATGTAAGAATTGGGACCAGGACTTGCTCCTATTATGTAGGCATGCTAGAGGTACTTATATATTAGAGAACATTACCAAATAGCAATCCTATGGACGTGTCTAGGGAGGTGTACCTCTATAGCCTGAATGACAAGCTAGCTGTTTTAAAAGAAACCATGCCACAGATGGAATATATTATTATTTATTATGTAAAGAAAAAAAAATATATATAAACAGTACTGAAGCAAAATGCCAAGCAAAATACAAAAATAACTTGCTATAAAAATAGATTATCACCAGAATAGATAATACAATAATTATCCTAACGGACTAACTAAAGGAGTGATTACACAACCCAGTATAATCCTGAAATCCTAATTCTTATAAGAACTTATTTTGTGAAAATGATGAGGCTATTGTGATGATGAAGCTCCCACCTCAGGATCCCAGGTCCCTCTTTCACTCAGGGTGAGCTGGTTCTCAGTATGCAGATTTTATGCAAATTAGTATCCTACCCCTTTCTACTCGGGGTGACCTGGTTCTCAAAAAGGCAAACACAGTCAGGTCTTATCAACAGGATTTTTCTCATACAAATCTTTATTCCCGCCTCTGGGGCACACTTGTTTTAGCTTAAAACACTTCTTCTTGCACAGTTCAAACCCAACAGATTTCTTCCCCCTGAGCCCTCTCACACAGGCATTTGGGCTCAGTACTAACTCAGTCCTGGACACACAGTCCCTCTTTGTAGCCCACAGCTCTAGACACACAGTCTTTTCTCAATATTAACTCAGTCCCGGACACACAGTACCTCTTCACTGTTCTAGACACACAGTCGTTTCATCTGACCCACAGTCTTTTCACCACCAGGCCATAGGGCTCAGCCAGTACTTCTCATGGGGATCCTCCTGCTTCAACTACCAGCTCTCCTCTGCAGCTGCCAGCTCCTCCTCTGTCCCTCACCACTCAGGTATTAAGTGGTTAATGGCTAAACAGGACCCAGCCCATAACCTGCTGCACCTGTTTCTATCCCCAGGACTCTCCTCGGTCCTAGCGACCTCCTGCTATACACCCCCTACTGGCTTCCCTTTAGTGACTCACCCAGCCCTTCTCCCTGGACATTTTAGGGGAACAGCGCCCTCTAGGGGCCTAACCAGGGTAGGACAGCCTCTTCCTTCTCACAATTTACACGTCTTATGCAAAACACAGTTAGCAGATGAATACACAGACCAGAAGTCCTGAAGTAAACCTATCTGTCTCAGACAAAAACTAAGGACTAATTATCCCCGTGACCATAGGTAATGTATCCTGTTATTTCACTTTGCCGTCTGTTATAGACTCCCGATGGTAGAAAAGCAGATTTTTCCTCTGCTCGAGCTGAAGTCTCAGCGAGCCTCCCAGTCCAGGAATAAGGTCCGAGAGTTGAATTCTGGATGCAGATTGTACAGTCTTAGATAAGGCCTGATGTTGTAGCTGAGCAAGCCTTGTCAGTTGGTTACAAGGCACGTAGTTCACTGGCATTAGGAAAATCAGTCTCTGGCTCTTCCGAGCGTTCTGTTCACCTGCAAATCCTCTGGTGTTTCTCTCTTCATCTGGTGTTCTTTTCCACTCTGGTGTTTCTGTCCCCACTGATTCTCTTCGGTCCAAACATTTTGGTATCCCAGGGTCAGATGATACCTGTGGACCAAACACATACGATGACATAATGTCTAGCCAGCTTCAGGGTCAAGAAGCGAGCCTTTGTTCAATGGCATGCAAACTCCCTATCTGATCGCCATACTCCTGGAGCCGTCTTTCTCTCTTCTCCAATGTTCCCAGGAGATAACGGGGCTAGTTTGCAACAAAGAATATGTCCTTGGATGAAGTAATCTTGCAGTGCTCAGCTGTAATTTTTCTTTGCAAGAAAGCTGGATTCTGATAGTTACAGATGTATTCAGGTCACAGGCTGTAGAATCCATATTGTTATAAGAATGGTTCAGGCTTGTAAAGGCCAAGACCAGCAAAGGTGAGATCTCAGGTAAATACCCCTACACTACCATGGATCCTCTTCAATCTCTCTCTCTCTTTCTCTCTCTCTGCCTTTATCTCTCTCTTTCTCTATGTTCGCTGCAGTAAAAGCTCTTCACCCTATGTATTTTTTTTAGGGTCAATTTATCCCTCCCAATATGGTGATTTACCCACCAATACCTAGGAAGAAATAAATCACCCAAGGCTGCATCTCTTTAGGAATTTAATTAGATAACTTATTTCTTATCAAGTATTTGTACAATTATCTGATCAGTGATATCTCAATGGGCATACAGAACATTGCTATACAAAAGCACTGCTCTATCTGAGACTCCAAAGAATATATATCCAATCAAATACTTTGTACATTACAATCAATTGCTTATGGGAGTACAGTATCACAGCTACACATTGATGTTTTTCTGTGTCTGAGTCTCTAATGTTTTATTTACCAGCCGAAGCCAATTAGTAGATATAAAAGACTCAAGGCTACTTATGAGAAAGCAATAGGATTACTTGCCAATTCAGATACAATTGATTGGTTTCTCAGGGGAGGACAGCCTTGCTTGCACAAAGGTGTGTCTCTCCATTGAAGTAGTAAGTACAATCACTTATATACGCTCATTAACATAACAGGTCATACATATGCAATCTGACAACAATTCCATCTATTGGATATTCTAATATAATGGTTAACACTGATTGGTTATGGTAATGAGATGGTTAGTTTTTACTGGAAAAGCTTAATAATAGTCTAGCTTTTACTGGAAATCTAAGTCATCTTCTTGAGGAGTTATCTTGTTCTGTTTTTCACTAAAACATCTGTGACCACCAGGTTGCTCAACGATGTTACTCTGTTTTTCCACTTACGTCCGTTCCTCATTCTGCTGCACAACAGATCATGAGTTCTGCAGTCACACTGAAGTTCAGGTTAGAGTCATGGGCCTGTAAGGTTTTTGCTCATTTTAGATCCTGAACCAAAGTCAGGCCGAACCAAAGCTCATAGCTGTAATGATAATAGACATTTCCCCCCTTGAAGGTCTCTTTAAAGTAAGACCTTCACCAAATATGGGAATGGCTAGTGCTCCTTGCAAGTAGCCTAGTCCTGCACCTAGGTGTTTGCTTTCACCTCAAAATCAAATCTTGATTTAGGTCGTTATTACCATAAACTCAAAAGGGACATGGTTAGTACTCTGTCTGTAGGCTGTCTTAGGTTGCAGGTATCCTAAAATCCCTAAGCAGGTTGGGATTTCTGGGCCTTACTTTACCCGTCATGGCCACATAATCATGAGCACTAAGAGGTAGCTATAACATAAGAGACGTGCCATATTTATCCAGTATATTACTCAACCTAAGGCAAATTTAAACCAGTTTCCAATTGGTATCACAGTATATATGCATATTATTCAGGTACCAAAATACCCTTAGATCAACCACATCTTCTTAATGAATATTTTACATAAACATTCATAAAGATTGTATTTCATGAATTCAAATGCACACTTTTTCATCTATTTATGTAGTGACCTCAGCGGTGCTCACTGCCAAAAATGTTTGTAATGGCAATGTAAATAGCACCTAATTCTTCACTGGTTCACTATACTGTTGTACCCCGTGGTCCGATAGAAAAAAGATTCTACAGATAAGTTGTTTAATTTATAAGGCTTTCAAAAAATAGAATCATATAATATAGTGAACCAGTGAAGAATTAGGTGCTATTTACATTGCCATTACAAACTTTTTTGGCAGTGAGCACCGCTGAGGTCACTACATAAATAGATGAAAAAGTGTGCATTTGAATTCATGAAATACAATCTTTATGAATGTTTATGTGAAATATTCATTAAGATGTAGTTGATCTAAGGGTATTTTGGTACCTGAATAATATGCATATAACATAAGAGAGACACTAGTTGGGGAGTCTGTGTGTTTAAGATTACCAATGAAGTAACTAAAAATAAGCTGAAGGCACAGTTAGGGTTTCCCTCACAGAGTGAAATGGTAGCAACATTTTCTATGGGTAATTCCCATATACCTTTATAAGTATATAACTCCAAAGGAAGAAAATGGGGTTTGGTAATACCTGTCCTTACCAAACAAGTTTTAAACATTGACTGTGAGGTGGGAGGCACGCTAGCTTCTTTGGGCAAATTTGAAAACAGTAAAGCAAGGGATTTGCAAAATTTGTCATTATTGTTATCACTCTGGAGTCACTTTCCCATGCCTATAGGAGCCGACTCTGTGAGTGCTGTGGCTAATTGAGCACCCCCAATATTCAGAAAATTCATTGTATGTGTCCATGGAAGGGTTTTTTCTACTGGGCTTAGCACCCCCAATAATTTTGAAAAGTTAGCTCCTATCTATGGTACCATAGTAATCCGTGTCAAGGTCTAAGGGAAAAGGAGCCACAGTAAGCTCTGTTCATACAGTGGTAATCTGCTTCTAATTCTGTAGGAAAGAAAGAATATTCTAAACAGCAAATAATAGAATACCAAAAAGGAAAATAATCAGGAAGACAAGTCCTAAAGCTATGAGAGAGAGACCAGTCAAAACTCTGAAGGGAATTGTTGGTTCGTGTAACTAATTCCTGTGTTATGTAAGGAAATCAAAACTTAACAAAATAAAAGCAAGTCTGAAACAATGAAAAGTCCTACAAGAGTTAACTTTAAGTTCTATGGTGTCAGCCACTCCCGGGGAAGTGACGGGGTAGTTTCCTGTGTTTGCTGATCTTGTCTGAGTCCCCTTCGGGTGTGGCTGCTGTGAGAATCGGGATGCTTGGAAGATACAATGTTACTTCTAAAATAAAAAAAATTTAAAAAAGTAAGTTTAAATGTTTATCAAAAATGTATGTAGGTGTAAGGGTAATTAGTAGGTATAGAATTAACACTTGTTTTAAATGCTTAGAGATTACGTGGAAAAAAGGAAGTTAAATAGAAAAAGGTTGGAATATTAAGAAAGTATCCTATTTTTATGCAAAACAACTTATGCAAAATAAAATCAAAATTAAGAACTCATGTGTAACAGTCAGAATTCTATATTTCCTAGCAGAAGATAGGGTGTGTTTAATTGTTTGTTGTAGAAGTAAAGTATTTAGACAGAAAAAGAGGAAGTTGTGATGCTTAATGCGTATTGTTTGCATGTAGCATATACCAATTAAATGCAAAGAATGAGGCAAAAAGAAAAGAAGTCCAAACAGTCTTATAGAAAGTATAATTAATGCTGAAGTGCCTCTGCAGTGTCAGGTACACTTCCAGATTTAGGCGTATCTTTCAGTACTAGCTGTGTTAGATGCACTTGCACTTCCTTATTTTGATGCTCTAGCTTCAGTAATTTAAAAAGTCTGTTTTTCTGTAGCATGTAACAGTTAGATTAATTGTCCTCTGGTCAATTGTCTGAAGACTCTAATGTCTTTCATATGAACCCCAGATGTGTGGTCTTGTAGTTTAACTGCAGTAGCTGTTACGGCTTCAACTTTAAAGGGTCCAACATACTCTGGTCTTGTGTGTGTGTAGTATTTTCTATGGACCAGGTCTTCTGCTTGCAGAGCTTTGGGGTTTCTGGTTACCCCTTCAATACTATTCCCCCTTCTGGCTTGTGAATTTTGAGGGAAGTAAGACAGAAATGTTATTACAGATTGTAAATTGTTCTAGAACAATGGGATGGGAGACCACAGGAAACCTAGTAGAAAGATAAGGAAGACATGAGTAAAAGTAGAAAAAAAGTCCATGTAACAGATGAATTAACAGCGGTCAGCGTTTGTCAGCATTTTTTTTTCCTGGTAAGACGTAGATGGCACAAAATTGCATTAGAGTATCCACAGTCAGGGTTTCACATATGAAATGGCATGCAGTTTCTGGAAAGTGTCAATGTGGAGTAGATAGGCTGAATCTGTAATATGACTCAAAGGAATAAAATAAGTAAATAAAACAGGGCAAAGAGGGCCTCAGCTTAGGCCTCAGGTCATACAAAATAAGAATTCACTTAATGTGTGCCCAATGTTGGTCTCAGATTTTATATCTTAATATTTTCTAGTTATTGTTAATTCAGAATAAAATCAATTGCTATTCTAGCCTATAGCCAAATAGTATATAATAAGTCACATACATGTTCAAACACTTCCACATATATTCACTTCCACAAATCTTTTAACCAACTTACAGTGTACTGTCTAGACATGCTGCATATTATAACATGTATTCCTATCATATGACTATTCTCAAGAAGTTCTGTTAAACAGTGCGCATGAGCAGATAATTACTTTACAAATTATCTATTTGAGCACCTCTGTAACTTTTCATATACAATTTCTCCCTGGCAATTCAAAACATACATTTAAAATCTTTTATCATGGTAGTTTTCTCTTCTTTGGGTAACTACAGGTAAGCCTTAGCTTCAAATCATTAGATAGGCATATTACAATTATGGAAAAGCAAAGTAGAAAAATAAAATTACATCAGTATCCAATTTTAAAAAATGCAAATTAATGAAAACTAAGTGAAGAGCAGTTTCCTCATTTATACAAAACAAAGCTGAAAAAGTGCTTAAATTTAGGTAATCTAAAATAATAAATTGTGAAAATTTGCACTCAGATAATGGTCCCAAATAAGATGGCTAATAGCGTATCTCTTAGGGCAAACAAGCAGTTGAGTAAAAATGTACTGTCTTTATTCTATGACAGTATAAAAGAATTTTTTTCTAGATACACAAAATATCTATATCTTAATATTTTTTAAATTTAAATGTTCATCTAGATTTACCTTTCCTGTGTGGCAATTCCTCTTTGATCTGCACCCTACGCCTGGAATAAACTTCCTGAGCCCCTACGTCTTGCCCCATCCTTGGCCACCTTTAAATCTAGACTGAAAGCCCACCTCTTTAACATTGCTTTTGACTCGTAACCACTTGTAACCACTCGCCTCCACCTACCCTCCTCTCTTCCTTCCCGTTCACATTAATTGATTTGATTTGCTTACTTTATTTATTTTTTGTCTATTAGATTGTAAGCTCTTTGAGCAGGGACTGTCTTTCTTCTATGTTTGTGCAGCGCTGCGTATGCCTTGTAGCGCTATAGATATGCTAAATAGTAGTAGTAGTAGTAGTAGTGATCTCAGTCATCTGAGGTCTCACAGTTTATGTGAAATTTAAATGAATGAAAACATGTCCAGTTTTGAGTGCAATGTAACAACAGTAAGCCTTAAAAAAAAGTGCTTTAAGTTGTAAGCTGTAAGATAAACAGCACAGATGTAAGTTCTACATTTGGAGTAGTGCAAGAATCAGGAAGTCAGTATTTCACGAAACTACCATTTTGACAAGATCCGTTGGTAAACCAGACTGGACCCGTGTGTAAAATTAAACAGAAGACAAGGTAAACAACTTAGGGCTAACTAGGCAGTTGCCTAGAAAGGTTATGGATCAGCTAAAAACATATTCATTCAAGGAACATAAAAAAACCCCCTAAACTTCTTAAATCTAAACAGTGGTCTAGTTTCACTGTTTCTGGGGGGGGGGGGGGGGGGGGTAATTTCTCTAGAATCTCCGTTACCTGAGATACAGTAACCCTGATCTTACATCTCTTAATCATGAGAGTGATGAGCTAAACACATTAAGTACTGCAGGTCTCTACTATAATAACTAACTTGCAGGTAAGAATCCATTCAGTTTCAGTGCTGCTATGATAAGAATACATCAGCGCTTCAGGAAATCCCCTTGATGGGAACAGCACTGTCAGGTTACAACTATTATAAAAGTTAAAATCCTATTAGAAATACAAAAATGTAAAATGCGGAACCTGTATGGATAACAGGAAATACAGGCAAAATTCTGTGTGTAAAGCTCATAATGAATATTAAAGGTATCCTTCTATAAAACTTACTACATAGAATCACAAAAGTCTATGATAAGTTTTGAACCCAAACCAATAAAGTGGAGCTATAAAAACTATAAATCCTAATGAGGCAAGCAAAGAAGTAAAAAAATAGCACGTAGTTTCGAGATGGAAAGTAAAAAGCAGCTAATGTATCTCTAATATTAGTAATAATAATAAGATAAAACATAAGGAATGTGAAGCCAAATGCAAAGCGGAGATAAGGAGGGCTAAGAAGGACTTTGAAAAAAAGTTAGCGTTAGAAGCAAAAACACATAGCAAAAAGTTTTTTAGGTATGTTAAAAGCAGGAAGCCGGCTAAAGAATCGGTCGGGCCGCTGGATGACAGTGGTGTTAAAGGGGCAATCAGGGAAGACAAAGCTGTAGCGGAGATATTAAATGAATTCTTTGCTTCAGTCTTCACCGAGGAGGATTTGGGAGGGACACCGGTGCCGGAAAAGGTATTTGAAGCAGGCGAGTCAGGGAAACTAAACGATGTAATGGGGCAGTTCTGCAAACTGAAAAGTAGTAAATCACCAGAACCAGATGGTATTCATCCCAGTATTAATAGAACTTAAAAATGAACTTGTGGAGCTACTGTTAGTAATATGCAATTTATCCCTAAAATCAGGTGTGGCACCGGAATATTGGAGGGTGGCCAATGTAACACCGATTTTTTTTTTTTTAAGTTTCCAGAGGAGATCCGGGAAATTATAAACCGGTGAGTCTGACGTCGGTGCTGGGCAAAATGGTAGAGGCTAATAAGAATAAAATTACAGAGCACATACAAAAGCATGAGCTAATGAGACAAAGTCAGCACGGATTTAGTGAAGGGAAGTCTTGCCTCACCAGCAAATCTACTGCATTTTTTGGAGAGGGTGAACAAACATGTGGACAAAGGGGAGCCGGTTGATATTGTGTATCTGGATTTTCAGAAGGCATTTGACAAAGTACCTCACGAAAGACTCCAGAGGAAACTGGAGAGTCATGGGATCGGAGGTAGTATATTATTATGGATTAAGAGCTGGTTGAAAGATAGGAAGCAGAGAGTAGTGTTGAATGGCCAGTATTCTCAATGGAGAAGGGTAGTTAGTGGGGTCCCTCAGGGGTCTGTGCTGGGACCGCTGCTTTTTAACGTATTTATAAATGACCTAGAGATGGGAGTAACTAGTGAGGTAATTAAATTCGCAGGTGACACAAAGTTATTCAGGGTCATCACATCGCAGGAGGAGTGTGAAAGATTACAAGAGGACCTCACGAGACTGGGAGATTGGGCGTCCAAATGGCAGATGAAGTTCAATGTTGACAAGTGCAAAGTGATGCATGTGGGAAAGAGGAACTCGAATTACAGCTATGTCATGCAAGTTCTCGCTTAGGAGTTACGGACCTTGAAAGGGATCTGGGAGTCATCGTTGATAAGACGTTAAAATCTTCTGCTCATTGTGCTGCGGCGGCTAAGGAAGTGCGCAGAATGTTGAGTATTATTAGAAAAGGGATGGAAAACAAACATGAGGCTGTTATAATGCCATTGTATCGCTCCATGGTGTGACCACACCTCGAATATTGTGTTCAATTCTGGTCGGCGCACCTCAAAAAAGATATAAAGGAATTGGAGAAGGTGCAGAGAAGGGCGACGAAAATGATAAAAGGGGTGGGACGACTTCCCTATGAGGAAAGGTTAAGACTGCTAGGGCTCTTTAGCTTGGAGAAAAGGCGGCTGAGGGGTGATATGATAGAAGTCTACAAAATAATGAGTGGGGTGGAGCGGACAGATGTGAAGCATTTGTTTACACTTTCTAACAATAATAGAACCAGGGGACACAAGACAAAGCTAGAATATGGTAGATTTAAAACAAATCAGAGAAAGTTTTTCTTTACTCAGCGCGTAATTGGACTCTGGAACTCATTGGCGGAGAATGTAGTGACAACATCTGGCCTTGCTGAGTTTAAAGGGGGTTTGGACAGATTCCTGAAAAGTCCATTGATTATTATTAAATTAACATTTCTTGGGGGGGGGGGGGGGGGCAGGATGCTGGGCTTGATGGACCCTTGGTCTTTTCCCAGCATGGCGGTGCTTATGTACTTATGTACTTAGCAAAGGAAGGCAGTGTTTGCCAGAAAAAGGAAGTTGATAAAGCAGACCATGTACAAAACAAAAGGAGCTGTTTCTTTTTTTTTTTTCTGAAAGTTTCACTTATTCTCAGTTTGAGAATCTGTAACAATCAATTTAAAATGTATCCCTATTTATACTACAAAGTGAAACCTCAAACACAGCAACACAACAACAAACACAAAACTCATGGATGGCTCAGAAACCCTCCCTGTCTGGCCAGGACAAGAAAGCATCCTTTGCAGCCCATCTAACCCATTTTCTATCTAAAATCTCTGTTATAGTTAGGAGAAAAAGTTTCAAACTTCCTGAACGGGTCTAGCAATATACATATCATAGAATATAAACTCTTTTATTTTTTTTTTTAATGCTGTGCTCATTACATCTGTTTTCTGTTTCTAAAGAAACCGTATGTGAGCACAGAAACAAGCAGTTTTAATTACAGCTCATCAAAGATAAGTGAACACTTATGTGTGTGTGTGTGTATATATACAGTATATATATATATACACACACACACACACACACACACACACACACACACACACACACATATATTTCCTTGTCATCAAGCAGATGCAGCCATTACAGATGGGTTGTGTCCATCAACCAGCAGAGGGAGATAGAGAGCACACTTTTTTCAGTGCCTCATACCAGCTTGTTCCACTGCCTCTCTTCAGTATTCTCTATCTCCCCTAGCAGAGTGGCTGCAGCTTCTTCGAGCTCCATCTAAAATCTGTCTGGAGGTTGCTCCTGTGCTTTTGCCAGTTGTTAGCAGGGTGTTGGAGGCTATAGCAGCTTCACTTTAAAGGCACTTAGGTTCGCCCTTTCCCTGCCATACCCATACCTCCGTGGATGTGGACACATTGCTTAGCTTTCCCTGTCCTTCCCCACCAACAGTGGATGCAGGCACATAGGTTCGCCCTTTCCCTGCCTTTCCCACTCACCTGAGCCTCTGGAGTTCTATTTACCTCTGCTTTCCTCACAGCGTTTAAAAAAAAAGGAACAGAGGTTTTTCCTTGCCTTTTTCTGTGGGACCGGAGCTGTGATACTCGGTCCAGTGAGGTAAGAGTGTTTTCTGATCCGGGGTGGGCCCGCGATCGTGGCGATTTTGGCGCGAACCGCCATTTTGAATTTTACCGCCGTTTTCGGCGATGGCTGCGGAGACAGTAAACCACTGTTCCAAGTGTGGCAAGCGCAGATCAGCAGCGGGGCTCTGTAAATCGTGCTGTACAGATGTTAGAGCTGGCCCGAGCATGGCGAGCGACGATTCTTCACGCTCTGAGCTGGCAGTGGGCGCCATTTTGAATTTACCACATGGCGCGACCTCCGCTGAGACGGAGAGTCCTGAGCCCGGGGGGAGGCCTCGGAGTGAGGCTGATATGGGAGCTACTAGCCCCGGCAGAGATCCCCTGATTTTGTCTTATTAATGCATAAAGCATACATGCTTAAAAGAGCTCTCCCACAAAGCCCGGCATGGGCCTCTTCTAATGTCCCCCCCCCCCCCCCCCCCGGTGGATTCTAGCCTGGGTATGCCCTCTGAGGCGTTATTCCCTGATAATTGGCAGAATATGAAGCGCAGAAGGGCTCATTCCCCTTCAGAGAGTGCTGCACCTCCATTTTCCCCCCCGTGGTCGGGCTGCGAGGATTCGGAGGACTCTGGCAGGCCTTCATGGTCTGAGGAGCCAAAGTCTGGTGCAGAAGTGACTCAGGATCTGGACGATCCCTCCGCGGTGAGGATTTTCCACCGTGATGAGCTGCCAGCGCTTATTTCTGATGCCCTGCAGGCTCTCTCTATTGAGGACCCTGCCAGTGGCACAGCCTCCTCTGTAAATCCTAGGATGGCTAGTACCAAAAAGCCTGCTCGAGCCTTTCCTTTGCATGACTCCATCCAAGAGCTTATTTCAGCTCAATGGGCTGACCCCGAGGGACCTTTGAAAGTTTCCAGGGCTATGGGGCAATTATACCCTCTGAGTGAGGAGCATATGGCTCACTTTGCTATGCCTAAAGTGGATGCCCTAGTCACAGCTGTGACAAAGAGAACTACCCTCCCTGTTGAAGGAGGTGTTGCCCTGAAGGATATTCAAGACCGTAGACTGGAATCAGCACTTAAACGGTCATTTGAAATTGCAGGTCTCACTATTCGGACGTCTGCATGCAGTTGTTATGCTGCTAGAGCCTGCCTGGCTTGGTTGCAACAGGCAGTGGAACAGCCCGGTGATGGAGCGGAGCCCTTTTCAGATGTGGCTCCGCAGATGGAGTCAGCCTTGTCCTTTCTTGCTGACGCCCTTTATGATATTGTCAGAGCTTCGGTTAAACACATGGCAGTAGCAGTGGCGGCTCGCCGTCTTCTTTGGCTAAGGCATTGGGCGGCGGACATGGCCTCTAAGCAAAGGTTGGTGAAGTTGCCCTTTCAAGGCCTTCTCCTGTTTGGTGAGGAGTTGGAGAAAATTGTGAAGGGCCTGGGTGAGGCTAAACCCCAGCGCTTGCCCGAAGATAGGCCTCGGCCTTCCTCTAAGGGTACGGCGGTCCACTCCTCTTACAGGCCTCGCTTCCGTGAAGCTCGAAGGTACCGCCTGGGGCGTTCTGCTGGGTTCACTTCTCGTGCCCGTTTTCAGCAGAGGAACTCCTTTCGCTCGGACAAACGTTCCACAGCCACTGGCTCAAGGCCTGGAGTTCAGGGGCAACCCTCTCAATGATGGTGCGCCGGCCCTCTCCTCGAGTCCTGTCCTCGGAGGACGTCTTTCCCTCTTTGCCGAGGAGTGGGCCAACATTTCCTCAGATCAGTGGGTCTTGGACCTGATCAGAGACGGTTACAGAATAGAATTTTGACGCCCCTGTAAGAGACGTGTTTGTGGAGTCCCGATGCGGTTCTGCCGCCAAACGGGCGGCGGTAGAGGTCTGATTCAGATAGGGGCCGTGTCCCCGGTACCTCCCGCTGAACACAGCTGCAGCCGCTACTCCATCTACTTTGTGGTGCCGCGAAAAGGAGGGTCTTTTCACCCTATTCTGGACTTAAAAGAATTAAACAAGTCCCTGAGAGTGCGGCATTTTCACATGGAAACCCTGCGCTCCGTCATTGCGGCGGTACAGCCAGGAGAGTTTCTCACGTCTCTAGACCTGAAAGAAGCTTACTTGCACATTCCAATTTGGCCCCCGCACCAGACGTTTCTGAGGTTTGCGGTGATGGGAAAGCATTTCCAGTTCCAGGCCTTGCCTTTTGGCCTCGCCACAGCTCCCCGCACCTTTTCGAAGGTTATGGTGGTAGTAGCTGCCTTTCTAAGGCGAGAGGGTATTCGGGTTCACCCGTACCTGGACGACTGACTCATTCGAGCAAACTCTGCTGCAGAGAGTCAGCATGTAACAGCCAGAGTGGTCTCAGTACTTCAATCTCTGGGCTGGGTCGTCAATTTGGCCAAAAGTCACCTGACCCCTTCGCAGTCTCTAGAATATTTGGGGGCCAGGTTCGACACAGCCTCGGGGTATGTGTACCTACCCGAGCAAAGGCGGTGCAAGCTTCAGAATCAGGTCTGTCTGCTCCTGAGGATGCCCCGCCCGCAAGCTTGGGACATTGTCCAGCTGCTTGGATCGATGACGGCCACCATGGAACTGGTGCCCTGGGCGAGAGCGCACCTGAGACCTCTACAGTATGCTCTACTCCAAAGATGGTCTCCAGTATCTCAGGATTACCAATGCAGACTCTCTTGGCTCCCTGCGGCCCAACTCAGCATGGAATGGTGGCTCTCAGACAGCATGCTGCGGCGAGGAATGCCGCTGGCGCTCCCCGATTGGTGCCTAGTGGTGACAGATGCCAGCCTGAAAGGCTGGGGCGCACATTGCAAGGGGAAGCATGCCCAGGGTCTATGGACAGCCGAGGAGTCGGAGTGGTCCATCAACCGCCTAGAGTTGAAAGCGGTGTTTCAGGTGCTTCTGGCCTTTCAAGTGACCCTGGAAGGATTGGCTGTCAGAGTGATGTCGGACAACACGACAGCAGTGGCCTACATAAATCGACAAGGCGGCACTCAGTGCAGAGCTCTAGCCGCGCAGGCCGAACAAATTTGCCACTGGGCCAAGCTGCATCTACAGTTTCTGTCAACAGCTCACATTGCAGGTCAGAGCAACGTGCAAGCCGTTTATCTATGCAGGCATCAGATCGATCCAGCGCAGTGGGAACTTGCAGGCGAAGTGTTCCTGCAGATATGTGCCAAGTGGGGCAAGCCCGTGATGGATCTAATGGCGACAAGCTCCAATGCCAAAGTGCTGTGCTTCTTCAGCAGACGGAGAGATCCTCACGTGGCGGGGTTGGATGCCTTGGCTCAACCCTGGCCTCCGGGCCTACTGTATGTGTTCCCTCCTTGGCCCTTGATAGGGCGAGTGCTCCTGCGGATTCGGCTGCATCCAGGAGAAGTGGTTCTCGTCGCCCAGGATTGACCCAGGAGGCCTTGGTATGCGGACCTCCGACAGATGCTCATAGAGGATCCCCTTCAGTTACCTCTGGTTCCCAACCTGTTGTCACCGGGTCCGGTGATCATGGAGGACGCCGGCCGATTTGGTCTTATGGCCTGGCGATTGAGAGGGCGCAATTGAGAGGCAGAGGCTATTCCAATAAAGTAATTACCACTCTCCTGCAAGCCCGCAAGCGTTCCACTTCCGTGGCTTATGCCAGGATTTGGCGCCAGTTTGAAGTCTGGTGTGCTTCCAGAGAGATCACACCCCTGCGGGCTCCTGTCTCGCCGATTCTGGACGTTTTGCAGGATGGTGTACAAAAAGGCTTGGCCTATAATTCCCTGCGGTGCAAGTGGCAGCATTGGCCTCCCTGCATGGCAAGGTTGAAGGCGTGTCTTTAGCTGCTCATCCGGATGTGGCACGGTTTCTTAGAGGAGTGCTTCGGCTCCGTCCTCCCTTGCGTGCACCTCGTCCAGCTTGGAACCTGGGGCTAGTGCTGAAGGCCCTTCAGGGTGCTCCCTTTGAACCGCTTCGGCGTGCTTCAGAGAAAGATTTGACGCTGAAGGCTGTCTTGTTAGTGGCCATTACTTCGGCGAGACAGGTGTCAGAGCTCCAGGCGCTGTCCTGTAGAGACCCTTTTCTGCAGTTTTCAGAGTCCGGGGTCACGGTTCGGACCGTGCCTTCCTTCTTGCCTAAGGTGGTTTCAGCATTTCACCTAAACCAACCTATTTTCTTGCCCTCCTTTGTCGAGGAGGAGTTTCCAGAATCTTTTGGGCAATTGCACCTGTTGGACGTGCGCAGGACTCTGCTGCAGTATCTGCGAGTTACTAACTCTTTCAGGACCTCTGATCATCTGTTTGTTTTGCTATCAGGTCCTCGCAGAGGGTCTCCAGCGTCTAAAGCCACTATTGCCCGCTGGCTTAAAGAATCTATCTTTTCAGCTTATTTGCTTGCCGGCCGGCCTCTGCCTGATGCCTTTAAGCCGCATTCCACTAGAGGAATTTCCTCTTCTTGGGCTGAAACTGGAGGGACGCACATTTTGGAGCGCAACTGCTGGTGCGTGGTGTGGCTTGTTCCCACCCTCTCTAGGGATTGCTTTGATACATCCCATCTGTAATGGCTGCATCTGCTTGATGACAAGGAAGGGAAAATTAGGTTTTTACCGTGATTATTTTCTTTCCTTTAGTCATAGCAGATGCAGCCATGATCCCTCCCTGTCTGATGCTATCTGCTGTAAATCTATTTCAGGTTCTGGTCTTGTTTCCTGGAGATTCCGTCCTTGGGAGAAAGTCGGAAAACAGTCTTCAGGATTCTTGTTCAATTAAAGGAGGATGACTTAATTCCCTCCAATTTCATGTTTTGGAGGATGAGTTTATGCCCTCCGGGAGGATGTTTCATTCCCTCCATTCTGAGTTAATGCCCTTTGTTGTAGGGCCATTGTTCGCTGTGAGGAAAGCTTATGTTATTCCCATTGCGGTTTGCCATACTGCTTTGGAAGCTTAAATACTGAAGAGAGGCAGTGGAGCAAGCTGGTATGAGGCACTGAAAA